>NC_056734.1:223454973-223649973 GCF_019279795.1 Protopterus annectens | reverse complement strand
AACGGAGGAGGGCAGCCCAGGCTGGGCACCGGACCTGCTGATGCCAGGTGCAATCTCCAGCTGAGGAGGGACAAGTGGGTTCGCTGAGACCGGCTTTCCCATACATTCTGTGATTAGGTGTGTTTAATTACAACATAAACAACAGCATTCCAAATTAGTTGTAACAACATGCAGTAATATTCCCATTAACCCAACACACCAAGGTTCCAACAGTTGAACAGCAAGCATAACACATGCATATATTGAACGACAGTGGACATTCCAACAGTATGCAGGGATGATTGGTGGCAACAGGCCACTATGATTGTGGTGTTTGAACAGGGCACATGCATCAAAGTGAATGCAGATATTTATAGAACAATAGGACATATGTCCCAACAAATGTTTTGAGATTACACATACCCATTGAGGTGTGGAATTGCATTGTTTATGCACATACACTAGGGTGTAGAAAGAGACCTCAATTAACATCTTATAAGTACTTTTAGTCTACACTACATTCCTATTGACTGCAGGTGTATATCCCCTACATGTATTATTACATTTGCCAACATGCATTAGGTTGTGTAATGGGTTTGGCTAGTTCATTATATACCTGACCTATATCTGACATACTAACTGTCCAAGATGCAGATGTTACTGCTACATAGTTATTGATTTTATTTATATTTCTTTATCTACATATCTGAATGTGTTCACGTGACATTTTCAGTTAAATTTGTACAGAACCCTACATTTCGTGTAGCACACTCACATTTCTGGGGAATAAATTAACAAGCTACTTGTGTGCCAGATTTATGCATACCAGCCATTAACTGACTGTTGAGGACTGTATATATGCTTCACAGCTACTGGCACTTCCATCAACCACTTTAGATGGGACTGCCCAACTGTGGGTTGCCAGCACTTATTAAAACAGTACTATTTGTATAATGCAAGGGTACAACAACATTTCATAGTAAGTGACACAGACACACTCCAGGTTTTATACCTTTATTAATTACATTACACACTTTTCCACAGGCTCTATCCTTTATTTGATATTACAGTGCATTTGGAAGACATATTCAAGACATATTATACCTTTATCAATAGGTTAGAACACTCTTTTTCAGGCTCGCTCACTTATTTTATATGACAGTACATGCAGAGATATTATTCCGGACATATTTTACCTTTCTTAATGGGTTGCTACACTCTTTTTCTGGCTCTCTGACTTATTTTATGTAACAGTACATACAGAGGAATTATTCAGGGCATTGTATGGCTGTATTATTGGGCTACAACACTTTCTTTCAGGCTCTCTCACCTATTTTATATAACAATACAAGCAGAATAATTACTAACCTGCCTGGTGGTGCAGCCTTAGCAGCCTATCTGCATAGGCTTGCTGATTCGCAGCATGGACACCTGCAGCTGTGAAGTAAATGAAGGGATATTGAGGCATACCTATCCATTATATAGAATAAATTAGCATGTCTTACACACTGCATTCCATGGCTACCTACTCAATAGTGGGGCATCTTGCATCCCACGGGCCTCCTGTATTCATTGGTTCAGTAGGTCCTGCTTACGTCTCTTCGGGTCTGCATGGTGATGATGGACCTGCTCACCAGTCCGAGGAATGCCTGTGACACTGGTGAGATCATGAGCTAACTGGTTCCAAGCCTCTGCTTTGTACTCCATCCCTTGGAACTGGCCCTGCAGGAGTCTTGACTCATGATGGTGGACAAGGAGCCAAACCATGTATTTTGACTCCTCGATGCTACAGCGTTGCGCTCGAAAGCAAGTACCCTCTCCAGCACCAGCCATTCTAACTGCAGATGGGAGCTACAATCAGTTATGGTAAGTATTCCCGCCTATGGGGCTTAAATATGCCGCATTTCCCGCACTTTTTTGTGATTGGCTGTTTTAGAAAATTCTCGGCTGACAGCAGACCTGCTTAGCAATGGTTAATCTACCATTTATATGTATATGTATGTTAACAGTGGCTGTTTATCCTACGCTGTCATGGCTTAGTGGCTCAGTACTTTGATTATGGTGCACAGTGTCCCGGGTTCGAACCTTGTCATTGCTTTTTATTTTACTACTGGCCAGACAGGCTAGGGGGTGTGGCTGTGTTTAGGCAACTTTGTTCTACGTTGCCCTATGCTGCGCTGGTTGGGGCGGTGCGCACCTCCGCGCAAACTGATTGTGCTGGGTAAAGCACTATTTAGCTATGGGCACCTCTATTGCGCTGGGTAAAGTGCTGCTTAACTACGGGCAACTATATTGCGCTGGCTAACTATGGGCAACTATATTACGCTGGGTAAAGCGTTGCTTAACTGTGGGCAATTATATGTCAGGATCCTTTATAAATAAACATTTTGTTCACTGATGCATAAGCCATTTCAATGCTTTTTAGTAAAATTTTAATCATATATGTCAGGATTTATTTCATATACTAATTTAAAACATAAAATAGGAAGGGAGTGGTGGAACTCGAACGATGAATGCCTCCTCTTTGTGCGAAGGCTCTACCACTATGCTATTGCTATTTGGTGTAATTTGCATAAACTTTCCTTATTATGCTCTTCCATGTCGAGATTGCTAACTGCAGCTAAGCAATGGGCACACCCGCGCACACACGCACAAATACGGGCAGCTATATCGGGAATTAGAAAAAAAAATTGAAAGTTTTACTTTTTATACCTGTGCTGGGAATTTACAATGTCAGGGAGTGGGGTGTTGGGTACGTGGACATTTGAGCGGACCCACTCTTGTGTGTTGACATTTTACTATTCTGACACTTGCAGGGGCATGGACCTTTGGACTGCTCGGCAGTCGGACACGCCCCCTGCTTTCCTGCATGGTCCATGTTAGACTTGGTGTGGAGTCAGCGTGCCCTCATGAAAATGCATGGCATGCTGACGTCATACCGTTCAACTGCAGTCTCTGAGTAAGAATTATTTAGTCTTACACAGAGGATTCGTGAATCCGGGGATATGTGTTTAAGTAAGACATGCAATTTGATATACTATGTAAACAGCATTAAAGTAATTTCTAGTCATATTGAAACTAACAGCCTAAAAACTCTACATTTCATTTAATGCATATAAAATAAATGCTAATGTGTTCAGTGCAACATCATGATGAAAAATGTGATTTTTCTTAAATATGAAATATACACTAATAAACAATCAAAATTTTTATTCAAAAATTGCACACTGACCGAACAGACAATTAGCTTGCACATTACAAATTGAGCATTCTCCACCAGTAGTCTGGATACTGAATAAGTGAGTAGACTGATGATAGCTGAAGCTTTTTTCTCTCCTATTAATATGGATGAGAAATGGAAAAGGTCAGCTTCTACCTCTGAGTTTAAATAAATAAGGAGAAGGCTGTCCTAAAACAGTAGTTATCAACTTGCTGCATATGCAAAAATTAGTAACATTCTCCTTAAGTTTCAAAATGTGCATGCCCAACACATCACCCAGGCATTCCTAACACACTGCAAAAAGTGAAGAAGATGAAGGTCTGTTTCTTCAGTGGCATTATTTGGAAAAGAGAATAATTTTGTAAATAATTTTATGTCATTTGTGAATATTAATATGATTTATATATAAATGTAACAAAAGTAGCTACTGCCAGCCCAGCTATCTGGAATTTTGTAAGTGGTTATGTGTCATTTGTGAATATCAACATGATTCATATGCCTGTGTTACAAATGTATTAGAACTGTATGTCATATTGTATAGACTCATGCTGAAGAGATATTTTTATAGTCTACTGTAGCTGCTTAACAGGGGAGACTGAAACACAGGAGATTAACTTGCAGAACTTCAGAACAATAGTTGAGGTTAAGTTACTTTATAGCTGGGCCATAAACAAAATGATGGTATTTTTCAGTTTCAGTCAACAGGAAACAAGGTGTCTATACTAGGGGATTCTCAGTGTTGCCTTGAAAGAGAGATAATTACTAGGCTTGAGATGTAAAGTGTTTTATTGTTTTAGGACTTTCAGGATCTGCAAACATTTGAGGAAAAGCATTTGTTTATGTATTTTCCCAGGTAGATACTAAATCCTACCTCAATGGTTGTTTTTGAGCATGGGAACTGAAAAGATGACAAGAAGTGATGTCATGCTGCAAGTATCCCAGCAGCAGTATTTGAAATATTAATTTAAGAAGTGTCTGAGAGAGAGACTGTGCATTTTGTATTTTGTCTTTGGCATGGCAGCATCAGCTGGGAAAGCCCACTCATCACATCTGTCTTGCCTTGCTTTTTAAGTAAGGTAACAGTATTTTATTTTAGATTCAGTAAGGAATATAGTAATGATTAGTTTAGATGTTTTTTGTATTTATTTCAGACTGTCCTCCAATGTTGTTTTAAATATTTCCTGTAATTTTGAACTCTGAAGTCACTGTGAATACATATTTAGTATTGTCGTGTTCTTTTCTTATTTATTATTAAATATATTTAAACCTTTCAGTTGTGGCTGGTCTGTTTAGAAATATTTAAGCTCTTAGAGTACTTGCATATCTATTTGGTGACACTGTGCAGGCCACTCCTAATAGCATTGCTTCTGGTCAAACTACATTTGGATTAATAGTAACATTACACAGTAAGATTAGATACCTTTTTCTAAGGGCTTTAAAGTAGCTGATAAGGAGTGACTGATGACAGGCAAAACTACCTTATAGTCTGGGCAGAAGGGGGAATAGCTAGTAAATCTGTGCCAGCCTTTTCGCAGCTGTGTGTGTGTGTGTGTGTGTGTGTGTGTGTGTGTGTGTGTGTGTGTGTGTGTGTGTGTGTGTGTGTGTGTGTGTGTGAGCTACTCGGGCAGTGACACAAAGCACTGGTTGGACAGAGAGTGTGCTGGAGGTCTTGGCTTGGTCAATCAGCTGAGACCTCAACTCTATAACTGTGCCAGTGGGGAGTCTTACTGGGGATCTGGAGAAAGAGGGAGAAACCATCCCCAGACTGACTGTAGTTTGTGTGTACTCTTAAGGTAAATTTCACTTTACTGTGTGTGTACCTGTCATCCTCCCAGTGTGTAAATCCCCTCACTGTTGCCAGTGATGGGGTTTGAGGCATCTTGATTACTGAGCCAGTGCTGGGACATCATGTGTTAATTGTTGGGCAGTGGTGGAATATCCACATCACATATTAATTGGTTTGCAGTGGTGGGATATCCACATATTGGGATTCAGTGGTGTGGATATTGAATTCCTGTAGCCTGTAAACAGTGGTCACTGATTGTGTCTACACTCTTACTCTGCCACACAGCGAACATTCAGAGTTTCATATCACAACTGTTTTTTTTTTTGTTTTTTTTTTTGTTTGTTTTTTTGCTGCTGTTAGCTTAGTTAGTCAGGGTGAGCAGGCAAGGATGTCAGCAGAGGAGTATGGCAAGCTGGCAAGGAGCCAGTTGGCTGAGGTGTGCCAGGCTAAAGGACTTGTGCATGCCAACCTGACTAAAGCAGAAATTATTGCAGCCTTAGTCACAGCTGCATCACAGACCAGCAACCAGGAGGACAATGGCTTTGGAGATGTACAACTCTCAGAAAATGAATAGTTCAACCTTTCCACATAGGATTTAAAATCCATCTGGAGTTAAAGAAACTTGAACTGGAGGCCAAACAGTTAGAACTAGAATCAGCATAGAGACTGTGGTGTTTGTGGGCTGAAGAAAAGGAGAAACTGATGGCACTAGAATCAGCAGAGACACTAAGATGTCTGGAAGCTGAAGAAAATGAGAGGCAGAGGCAACATGAAAAGGAGATGCTGACTGTTCACCAGGGCCATAGAGGTAATGGGGAAAGGAGTAACTGAACCCCAGAAGCAACACAGGTCAGTAAATTTCTACCACAATTTAAAGAGGGGGATAATTTTGATAGTTTCATTCATATATTTGAAAGGGTATGTAAACAGTATAATGTTGACCAAGGGCTCTGGGTATAGTTCCTGACCCCCATACTCCATGGTAAAGCTGTAACTGCTATTTCTAAATTGTCTGATACTGATTATAATACTGTTAAAATTGACTTTTATAATGTTTTAAGTTAACACCTGAAGTTTATAGGAAAAGGTTTTGTGAGCATAGATGCAAGGCAGATGAAAGTGTGTTTGAATATATTGCCGAATTAAGCATTTATTTTCATAGATGGATGAGTGGGTGTCAGGTCACCACTTTTGAAGGGCTGGCAGACCTTTTTGTGAGGGAACAAGCACTTAGCACTTTGCATGAGAACATGAGAATCTGGTTAGAAGATAGGCAATGCAATACTGCAGATGAGTTGGGGAAGAAGGGAGACCTATACCTAGCAAGCAGGGCATCACTGCACAGGAAAGGGATAACCAGTACTGCTCATGGGTCTAAGGGAACCCATTTTGGGCAGCCTGGACAGCCCCAACAGAGTCTGCCAGTAGCAGGGGAAGCCATTAGTCCAGGTACATGTCCATGACCAAGGGTTACATTTTTTAAATGCAACCAGTGGGGCCATGTAGCATATAGATGTCCATGGATGCAAGGTGGGAAACAAAAGGTGGGAAAGCTAGTAAGTGGGACTATCAGAATGCCAGCAGTAAGTGTTCTGCAGACAACAAGGGTACCAAACTACCACAAGAGGTTATATCCTATTTTAGTGGATGGGAAAGAGGCCACTGCTAAGAGAGACACAGCCTCTGACCTAGCCATTGTGAAGCCTGCAATGGTTAAAGATGAGCACTACTTGCTTGAGCAGTCTGCTCCAGTCTGAGCTTTAGGAGAGACTCCATTCCAAATACCTTTGGCTAGGGTTCACCTTGACAGGGAGTGTGGAAAAGGAAGCCAGTAAGTAGATGTGTTTGAGGATACATAACAAAGATATTGAGGTTACATAACAAAGATGATGATCTGTA
This sequence comes from Protopterus annectens, assembly GCF_019279795.1. Taxonomy (NCBI): domain Eukaryota; kingdom Metazoa; phylum Chordata; order Ceratodontiformes; family Protopteridae; genus Protopterus; species Protopterus annectens. The sequence goes on along the minus strand of NC_056734.1, from coordinate 223,643,089 downwards.
GTTAGCCTTTGAATAATTAAAAACAAGATTTTGTGGAGAGGGGTTATAGTCAGTCTATTGTAGAAGAATGTGCCACTACAACCTTAGCCCTTAGAAGCACTAAAGGTAAACCTTATTTTTCAAGGAGAGCTGAACATAGGCATGATAATTCTATACCTTCACAGCATTGTGTTACCAACAGATCCACATTCCCATATTCCAGTGATGTTGGGCTAGTTTGCGATGTGCTACTGAAGAATTGTGCTATTATACTAGCAGATCCTGAGGTTAGATAGATCATTGACTCTGAACCAAAGTTGCATTTTAGAAATAATTTGTCTTTAAAAAGACAATTATGCTATAGGAACTACAACTCCTCTATGATACCTGAGTCAGAAAGGAAGGGGACCTTTAGATGCCATAACTGTAAGGCTTGTGATTACATCTTTACATGTATCTCGTTTACACCTATTTCTGGTGTCACCATCAAGTTAGACTTTTACGCTGATTGTAAAAGCAAGGACCTTGTATATTTTGCTACCTGTTGCACATGCAGTGCCTTTTATATTAGGTAAACCAATAGGTTAAGGATAGAATTTTGAAACACTTGAATGATATAGCCAAATGAAAAAAAAACACTAGTGCTTTAGCTAAGCAAGTTATGTTAAAAGAAACTAGCCATTACTTCAAGTTTTTGTGTTAGAGTTAATGACTCACAATCCTAGGGAATGTGTTAAGAAGAACAGAACTGAAGTATGTGAACAGAGATGGATTTTACTGCTGAAAGCATATGTTGAACCAGGTTTAAATGAGAGGGTCTCCCTTAAACCTGTTTTAAAGAAAAGACCACTGCGACACTGATAGGACTTGCTACATACTTTTCTTGTGTGTTTTGTTCCTTGTTCAAACTGGTGTGTAGTATTCTCTTTTTATTTGTTAGCAACAGCATTTGATACACATTGTATGTGGCTTCTATTTCTATTTTAGTGTTCCATTAGACTATTACATTTTTCTGTCAGCTGTAAATATACAACTGCATATCTAGTTTTAATAGGTCTAAATGCATGTGATGTTGTTTTAGTGAGTATGCAGAGCTTATGCATGGCATTTATTAAGTTTTTTATTTTTGTTACACCTGTGCATTCAAGCAAGTTCCTAGCATTCTTTCTACTTCTACATTTAGTGCATTTATCTGTATTTTTGGTCAGATTTGATGCAATATACAGAGACTGCTTGATGTTTTTTATGATTTATTACTGTGTTTGGAATAAGTTGAACAAGTCTTTATATTTGCTGATGGGAATATTGTTTTTATTGCTATGTCTTTAACAAATGGTAGACTGCTTTTTTGACTGGGAGGATTTTTTATTAATGTCATCACATGACTGCTGAACTCTCTGTGATTGGTTGAATTTTTATTTTAAATAGTACCTAGACTTTGTGTTCTGTCATGGTCTGATGAAGCAGAGGTTACTCTGTGAAGTGCTTACCTTCTGTTTTCATAATGTTATTTCGATATATATAGATTTATAGCCATGTTTGGGAGGAGTTTTTGTTACTGTTTTGGATCTAACTGCTGTGTTTACTCTAACCTTTACTGAGTGGTCTACTTTTTCTTTTATTGGTGTTTCAGGATATCCCTGCAGATGTCCTGATAGGCAATGACTTTGATAATGCAGTACCCTGTGTGCATGCAGCGACATGCAGTCTGGCTTGGAGACAAACATGTGGGTCTGGTAGCCTGGGGAAGACCCATACAGGCCACATAATTGAATCCAGGACTGGTGTGGTGGTTACTTCAGAGAGGGAGCTATCCTGTAGCAGTGACACTGAAGGTGAGCAACAGCTGCTTGTGAGTACTGATGTTCCCTTGGACAGAGTAAGTGCAAGGGCAGAGGTGAGTAGTAGTACCCAGGCTGACAATGAGGCACCGCTGTCAGAGGATACCAGACTTCCTGTGGAAGGGAAGCTGGGAAGGGTTACAAAGACAGAGTTGAGACAGGCTCACCTCTCGGACCCTACATTACAAGATCTGAGGGAGGTAGCAAGTGAGGCAATTGATTTTCAAGGGAAGGGGGAATCTGTATACTGGGGCAAAGTGTTACTGTATAGAGAGTGGACCCCTGAAGGAGGGCTAGAGGGTGAGAGAATACAACAGTTGGTAGTGCCCGAAGCCTACCATCTGCCACTTCTAGCCATAGCCTATGATATTCCCTTTGCTGGTCATATGATATAAAGCATACAAAGAAACATATTATGTAGAGATTTTATTTGCCTGAGATTTCCAGAGATGTAACAGGGTACTGAAGGACCTGTGGGCAGTGTCAAAAGGTAGGCAAGGCAGGAGACAAGGTGAAAGCTCCTTTGATGCCTTTGCCTGTGATTGAGGTGCCATCTCAGAGGGTAGCTATGGATATTGTGGGGTCTCTGAGTACCCCAATTTCCAAAGGGAAAAAATATATCTAGTGGTAGTAGATTATGCAACCAGATACCCTGAGGCAGTGGCAGTGTCCTCCATTGAGACAGAAATGGTGGCAAATACTTTGTTAAAGATTTTCAGCAGGGTAGGTTTCCCAAAAGAAATACTGACTGAAAGAGATGCCAATTTCATGTGAGAATTGCTGGCTTGTCTTTGGAGGCACTGTGGGGTGAAACACTAAAAGACAACTGTATAGTTTTGCTTGATTTGTTTTGTTTTGTTTGATTTGAGTTTTGTTTGATTCACTGTATAGTTTTTCATATCTCTGCTGAAAGTGTTTTGTCTCATCCACCCTCCCTATTTCTGGTTTGTTGTTTAAATTTGGTGACTTTTGCAGTTGCCCGCCCCACTATAGATTTGATCTGGGACACTCCCCCCAGTCCCATCTCTTTACCACATTCTATCTAATACACTCCTTCTGCACTTGTTTTTAGTCATTTTTCATTTAATTGCATTTTTTTAAACTGTGTTTGGTCTAATATTGCTATATACTCAAGTGTGCTAGCTTGCACTGCATTTGAATTGTTTTTACTGCTGTTTTAGTCACTTTTCTGTAAAAAAAAAACAAAACCAAAAAAAACTGTAAACCTGTTTCCTACCTGTCCTGTAACTAGTGTAGTCCAGATATAGATTTGCTGTATCCAGAACTGTATGTAAGCTTCGGAGGCCCCCCCCCCAAGCCTTTCTGTGTTGGAGGGAAGCCTTTTAGCTTGTCAATGGAAGTGGTAAGCACTAGGTAACCTGTCTACCACATAAGGAGTGGCCCTGGCCCAAAAACTGTAGTTATTGGCTGTCTGAGCAATCTTTTCCATCTCTCTCAACTTTCTGATTTGAAAGCCCGCATTTGCACTTGTTTCTTTCCTGTAACTAGTCTAGTGCAGAATGCAGATACATATTCTTAGTTTTAGCACTTGAATTTGCTTATTCGTGCTCAGCACTTGTTCAGAACTTGTTGTGAGCACTAAATAAGCTACGAATTACTATAGCACTCAGCCTTCCTCATTACCTAGAGGAAAACAGTTTTTGTACTTACTTTCCTCACTTGCTTAGAGAAAAACAACTCCTGTACTCACTTTCCTCACTTATCTAGAGGAAAATAGTTTTTTATTCAAGCATGTCCAAGGGTCACCTCCCAGCGTTCTCTCCTGTCTATCTGATGAATCTGGGCATCTTAGGGCAATGTAGAAATTGCCTCATGTACACATACAACCCTCTCCTCCTACCACCTAACACTACAACACTGTGAGAGATGCACTTTTCTAGCCAAACTGGAGGTAAAGCTCTCTCCAACCAAGACTGAACTTGACATTCAAGAGGAGAAGGTAAACACTTGTACCACACCACACTTATCACATAGCCTCACTAAATCTACACCACCAAAATCCACACACAGAAACACAAAAGCATTCACGGATGCTCTCAATAATAATATGCCCAAGCAACAGAGACCTCCAAAGCATAAACACAAGCAACTTCCACCCCCAACACAACCCAAATGACACATAGCCCACAGACTCAGTGTGCCACTCAACCACAGCCAATAAGGCAAAACAACATATTCAACACACTAGTAATAGGTGACTCTATAGTCAGGCACACTGATGTCCCACTCACCAGGCTAAACAAGGAGAAGGTTACTGTCAGCTGCCTGTCAGGTGCCAGGATCTGCCACATAACCCACACACTCAGGTCATTCCACAAGTACAAATATGACTCTGTCATTGTCCATGTTGGTGTAAACAACCTGAGGCATATCTACCTGGACTATATGAAAAAAGACATGGGAGAGCTCTCTGATCTTGTAGCCCAGGCAGATATGACCCTAGCACTGAGTAGCATTCTGCCATAACCCAGAATGATACCTCAGTACAAGGACAAAATTATTGACTTCAACAATTGTCTAAGCTTCTGGTGTCATTCTAAGGGGATCCAGTATGTCTGCTTGGGATGACATGGTCGACAGACCACGATGCTTTGCCAGAGATGGCCTGCACCTGTCGCCCCTGGGATTCCTGATACTGGCTAAGGCTCTTGCTGCTCATATAGTGCCTTTTTTAGGCAAGATTCAAATGACAAATTCACTACCGTAACAGGAACAGGCAAGCAAAATCTGGGGGTAATGCTACTCAATGCTAGAAGTCTAAATCTCAAAATGCACTCACTCACTCGAGGCACTCCTTAAAATGGAGAACATCAATATCTGTGCAGTGACTGAGACCTGGTTCAAGGCTCCAGAGAGCCTCTCTGCACTACCAGGCTATAACTCATACCACACTTTTCAGCCATGTAACCTGGACCGGAACACCAAAGGTGGAAGTGTGTCCATATTCATTGAGGATATCTACACCTCCAGGCTAGTTGCTCAGCATAATGCATCCGAGGTTACCCAAGTGCAACTAACTCTGGGCAAAACTGCAATCCAAATTGTAGCTTTCTACAGATCCCCCACCATGCCCCAGGATTCCCATTCCTCTTCTCTTGATGTACTGGAAAATATTAGGGTTCAACCAAACACCCTAATAATGGGTGATCTCAACTATCCCACCATTAACTGGGAAAACTAGTCATGTAACAACTCCTTCACACAACACTTTCTGGAATTCATAAACTCCAATGCCCTGGATCAACTTATCCACACCCCCACCAGGGGCAACAATATCATTACCAACATGAGTGACCAGTGTTCCACACCTGAAGTCAACTCCTCGTTGGTCTGATCTGACCATAAGCTAATAATCCTTGATATCCGCATCCTGCCCCCACCCCCCATTAAGAAAACCATGGTAAAAAAATTCTCCAAAGCCAACTTCATGCTTCTTAAGACAGAAGTGGTGAACTTCATGACACCCATGCAGATGGACAATACAGTGACGACTGCTGAATCCTCCACAAATGCATGCTATAAGCACTTACATGAGTGCATGGATCGTGCTATCCCAAACAGAACCGAGACGCTATCCTCCAAAGAAAGGAAGCCGATCTGGTGGTCCCCTGCCATAAACAAACTGTATAACAGAAGGAAGAAATTGTTGCAAAAGAGAGTAAAATCCCATGAGTGGAGGAGCTCCCTGGTCAGACTCAGTAAGAAGCTGAGATCCCTTATAAGATCCTCCAAAGCTAGCTACGAAAACAAAATTGCCACTGATTCCAAGGACAACCACAAAGTATTCTATAGCTATATCAAGAATCTCAATGGCAACACCCAGATCTGCTCTGAGTTACAGCACAACGGTACAAAAATTACAGAAGCAACTGATATTGCCAACATCCTGGTAGATAGGTTCAGTGCTAACTTTACCCCCCCCTCACCCCCTAAAGGGCTCATATCTATACAGGAAGAATGCAGAGTCCCTGTAATCACAGCTACACAGGTAAAAGCTGCACTCTCTAAAACCAAAAACACAGCATCCATGGGACCGGACAACATCCCAGGCTGCATTTTACATGACCTTCAGAACGAACTGGCTCCCCACCTAAGCACAATGTTCAATCATAGCCTCACATCAGGCTTTGTGCCCACTGAATGGCATACAGCAACAGTTATCCCACTCCACAAAGGAGGAGCCACCACTGATCCTGGGAACTATCGCCCTATTAGCCTGATGAGCCTGGTCTGCAAGGCCATGGAATGTATCATCATGGAACTCATAAACAAATACATTGGTATCCTCCAAACTCTGGATCCCACCCAGTTTGGGTTTGTGAAAGGCAGATGATGCCTCCTGAACCTGATTGACTTCTTTGAGCCAGTCACCAAAGCCGTAGATGAGGGTAAGGTGGTTCACACAGCCTATCTTGACCTCGCCAAGGCTTTCGACACCATTCCCCATTTTGGAATTATAGCTGAACTCACTAAACTAGGTATAAATCCCTACATCACAAGATGGGTTGCCAACTGGCTCATTGACAGAACCCACACTGTAAAAGTTGCACACTCCAAATCTGACCTCAAACCAGTGACAAGTGAGGTTCACAGGGTTCAGTCCTGAGACCTCTCCTGTTTGGTATCTACTTCTCTGAAGTACAGGCTAACACTGAAGGCCTCTGGCTAACGAAGTTTGCAGATGACTGCAAACTAGAAGCCATAGTCAAGTCCCCAAATGATGTAGAAATCCTACAGAAGGGCCTCGCCCATGGCCTCAAGCTCAGTGCCAAAAAGTGAATTGTCATCCTCTTTGGTAAAAACTCTGTACCCATGAACTGCTACATAGACAGCAGTCTACTTAACACCGAATGTGTGATAAGAGACCTTGGGACCCAGGTGGACAGTAGTCTGTCCTTTGATAGTCACATTGTCACAGTAGTCAGGAAGTCCTTCTATGTGGCACACCTCATCATAAAAGGGTTCTCATCCAGGAAAAAAGAGGTCATTGTGCCCCTCTACTCAACACTCATTAGACCCATTATAGAGTACAACGCTCCTTTTGGAATATACCTCACAGGACATCTGCAGCAGTTGGAAAGGCCACAGAAGTACCTCACAAAGAGGATTACTGGCCTCAAGCAGATGCCCTACACTGACTGTCTCAAAAAACTCCAGCTTTACTCAGTAGTATATCACCTACTCCAAGGTGATCTCTGCCTAACATATAAAGGTATGTCAAACCCAGAGCTGTTGGACATGCTACACCTAAAAAAAATCTCAATCCCTCTGAGTTACATGCTCTAGGGACCTAACCCTTGTCACCACAATAAACAGGACATGCTGGAGTGATAGATTCCTGTCCCAGAGACTTCCCATACTCTGTATCAGGCTACCCATTTATGTCAAGCAAAGTTCTTCATTAGCACTCTTCAAGAAAAATCTTAATGAGTGGATGGGAAATAGGAACTACATCCCGGGGATCACTTCTGTGTCTGCTCGACAGTGGCACAAGAAAATAACTTTCCTGGGTGGCGTAAGCCAGGGAACCTTGTTGGCTAGGCTTACATAGGCCCTCAGGCCGATAGCCTTGTACCTAACTATGAACCTATGAACCCCCAGACTACCATCCCCAGACTAATGGTCTGGTTGAGAGGTGCTGGAGGTCTTGGCTTGGTCACTCAGCTGAGATCCCTACTTTATAGCTCTGCCAGTGGGGAGTCTTATTGGGGATCTGGAGAAAGAGAAAGAAACCAGCCCCAGACTGACTGTGGTCTCTGTGTGCTCTTAAGGGAAATTGCACTTTACTGTGTGTGTACTTGTCATCCTCCCAGTCTGTACATTCCCAATTGTTGCCAGTGGTGGGGATTGAGGGTCCTTGATTACTGGGCCAGTGCTGGGATATCACACAATGTATTAGGAATGGGAGTGGGAAACCTGGTGAGTTTGAAACCTGACAAAAATAAATTGCATATTTACCAAGTATTGTGGTTACAAATGAAAACAGAAGTGTGTTGTGGTATATAGAGCAAAAAAAATGTTTTTTTCTTTCTGTGGAAAATGTTGTTGTGTGTCTATTTAAACACTGTAGTAAATGTATGGAAATAGGGCATACTATGAACTAATGTCTTTTAAAATGTTCTTGGCATGGGGAGAACACAGATGGTTTGAATGTGAGGAAATTATTCAAGATGAAGGTAAAGAAAATGAAGAATGTGTTGAAAATATAACGCTGAAATAATTAACATTAGTGATGAGAATGGGGGCACAGAACAGAAGTAGGTGAAAGAGGTTAGAAAGGTACATTTGGGAACATAGCTCATAAAAGAAAAAGGGCAGGAAATGTAGTGGAGGAAATGTAAAATAAAAGGAGATCAGTAATGAAGTTACTTGTAGTGTGAACAGTTTAATAGGAGATCTAAAATCATTAGTAGTGGATGATGAGTTTAGCTCAAGATATAATAGTTTAACTAGATGTAACATAAGGTAATCTAAACAAAAGGGCGAAAAAAAAGCTATGATGAGACAGAGTTACTTTCTTGTTAGGAAGAGATATTTGGCCAGACATTCCCCCAGATTCACTAATCTTCCATGCAGGACTAATCTAATCCTGCATGGAAGTGGCAGTGTAGGAGGAGGATGGCAGTGCACCATGCGTATTAGTGAAGGCTCGCTGCCTGACCTCCTAATCCTACACGGAGTGTGGATGAGTGTAGGGGGCATTTCTGAGAGCAGAGCTCTCAGAATGAACACGGCCCTGCAAAGTAGAACAGCAGAAACTGTAAATAAATGAGTAAGACAGCTCATAGGTGTCCGCATATCCCCATCAACAGTCCCCCATGTGTACAACAGCAACAGGACATAAAAATAAAAAGAAGTAACCCCTGTATTTATTTCTAAAACTCTGAGTACAGCTAACCATAGGTGAGTGGGTGTGCCCATCACTTAGCTATGGTTAAAGCAGCTTAAAAGGCTGAAGAGGATAACAAGGAAGATATATGCAAACAAAGCGACACAGCAATAGTGTAGTGGTCAGATTATCTGCCTAATGAGCAGGCATTAGCGGTTCAAGTCCCACTGCAGCACATACTATTTTCCATGTGAAATCTGTATACAATTATTTATTTACATTTTATTGCTGTATAACCTACTAAATAACATATAAATGTGAACTGGAGTACCGCACTAAATGCACATGTGAAGAGTCAGTACCATAATGAATAAGTCAGCAGTAAGCAGGCGTAAGAACAGATATGCAGTAGTAAGCATATGTAAGCACTAGTAAGCGTGTGCAAGTGCATTTGGGTGGGGTGAAGCACCGCCGACACTGATTAAGCAAAGGAGAAGCTAACTGCGTGTAAGACATATGACTGGAATTCAGCAGTGCTTACCTCTGCACAAACCCACTTACAACTGCTTGAAAGTGCCTTAACCACACCGTATCCAATGGCCAGTGTCACGTGTGACTCAGTGTACACTAACGGATTCAGTCGTAGGTATCTCAAAGCATACGTGGCACACAAGGTTGGCCGGTATGCACACAAACCACAGTATCCAGCAATACCAGTCACTATTGCCGGATATGTAGCTAAAGATTTAGAGGTAAATGTGTTTGTATAAATACCCATAACTATATAGATATATACCTCCCGCTCTCAGTAGTACAAATGTATACATATGTAGATAGACATATAAATAAATACCCACATGTACATATATACATATGCAGACACCCATACATCCACATGTTGTTAAATATATATACAGCAATATATATATATATATATATATATATATATATATATATATATATATATATATATATATATCTAGGAGTGATTTGTGACAGACGAGTACCAGTAAGAGTGAAAGGGAAGGTCTACAAGAGGGTAGTGAGACTAGCTATGTTATATGAGTTGGAGACAGTGGCACTGACAAAAAGGCAGGATTCAGAGCTTGATGTGGCAGAGTTGAAGATGTTAAGATTTGTACTGGGTGTAACAAGGATGGACAGGATTAGGAATAAGTATATTAGAGGGTCAGCCCAGGTTGGAAGGTTTGGAGACAAAGCCAGAAAGGCAAGATTACATTGGTTTGGATATGTGCTGAGGAGGGATGCAGAGTATATTGGGAAAAAGATGCTATGGATGAATCTGCCAGGTAACAAGAAAAGAGGAAGGCCTAAGATAAGGTTTATGGATGTGGTGAGAGAGGACATGCAGGTGGTTGGTGTGACAGAGCAAGATAAAGAGGACAGGAAGAAATGGAAACAGTTGATCTGCTGTGGTGACCCCTGACGGGAGCAGATATATATATAGCTATGATAAGATACAGCAGTTAAGAATGACATATGTTCAGAGGCCATGCCAATGGAGGTGAGGGGCCCAAGCAAGAAATCTGTAACATGTAGCACAACCCCCACCCCAGCCGGACAGGTGAAACATACAAACAAACCCACAAACAATGTAAACAATCCACTGCTCCCCAGACCACAGGCAGGATACAACCGGCGGGGGGGGGGGGGGCAAAGTGGACCCAAGCGGTCTAATCTTGGAACAGAGACAGGAGCGTCCCTTGCGGGACACCCCACAAATTGTCTTCTTATAGGAGGAAGCCCGTGCGATGACCTATCAAGGCGGGGCATGTACATTCCTGGACTACAAGGTTGGGGGAGCCTGATGATCCATGGGGTGAGAACATACATGATGGGTCTCGAAAAGTGTGGAGTGGGTAGTGTGTACTGGTGTGGCCAAACCCGACCTGAACCTGGAGTAAGGAAGAGTGCTGAAGAGGAGGTGCGGGTGGAGAACTATGGGTCTTGGCATGCAGGTGTTGGTTGGAGCGGTTCTATGTGGACCACCCCAGGGATGTAAGCAATAGTGTACATTGGGCAGACCCAACACCTAACAATCAGCCATGACCAGTACGAGTCCCACAGCAGCAATGTCTAGTTTACAGGCAATGGGTGGAATAACCAGATGTGTCGTTGCAAACCCACTAAATGACACCAAAGAACACATGATCACAACACCCCACTGTAGGCATGTAAGCCGAACTAATTGGCATCACAAGGTATTATTGCTGTCCCCACCTCCACCCAGGGGTGTGAGTGTCCAGATCTACCCCCAAATGCAGGGTATATACACAGCTGTTGCTGTAGAAGAAATGGCCTGCTGTGGACCTTCCCATCACCCGTCCTGCACATCCCTGGACATGTCCCCACTATCAGCCCCTCTATGTGGCCCAATAACACCACTTACCTATCGACCTCTGTTGCATTCATAGTAATGTTTACAGTCACAAGTAGGTGACACCCTCCACACAACTATATTGGCGGAATGTTGAACCCCCAACCCAGATGCATTACTGCAACTGTCCCAGACTACACATATAAATAACACATGAAGGGAAAACCCAAGCACACTTGGATCACCACCTGGTGAAGTCCACCCCCCCCAACAGTCCAGACCCCTACACCAACTACTGACACTGACACTTCCTGTCCTGCCTCGCATACATATCCCAACACCCTGCAAACCTGCACTACCACTCCCCCACCAATCAGTTGAACGGTCTACTATACAATTAAAATGTTCCCCCCTCCACCTACCCGCCTACACCTCCACTATTCACATCTACTCTACAACACAGGTATGGCATAACTAAACCTAACCTGAATACCTGAGTGTAGCCTAACCAGAAAGGCTACACAGGAATTACACTTAACCTTCCACTGACCTTCATGAGCAGTCATACCTGACATGTACACATGACTTAAGCATGTATAATACTGATATGTACATGAAGTAGTGTGGGGGTATGCAGCAGCAAGCGGATGTATGCCTGTGTGGGCGGCGGTAAGCAATGCCCACACTGATTAAGCAATGTGGAGGCCAACCCAGTGTAAGATGCCATAACCGGAGGTCAGTAGGTCTGAGCCCAGCACACACCAGCGCATACCTGCCTACACTTCCCCAGCAGTGCCCTAGACACACTGTACCCCACAGCCCTCATTGTGGCCAGTAACAACATAATTATCAGTCCCAGCCCCCCCCCCCTGCACACTATAGTCCAAGTGAGTTACCACGAAGGCATGGCAGATATACAATCAGCTGCTGTTATCACAAACATATCATCCGGCACAGTCAGTCAACAGTATAGGAAATGTATATAGGTATGTACATTAATACCAGCAAACATGTGCACAGTGCTGAGTCACAGTAGTCTGAGCAGTCTATGAGTACCAATGAACAGTGCCTGTCCACGCATACTGTGAGAACAGTAGTCTTGTATAATACTGAAGAGAGGAATGGAAAATGGGCCACGGGGTTGGGGCATGTTTCATCCATGGAAGCAGGAGATGTGGCTGGTCTGGTGTGTGAGCAAACTGCTGCATCTGAAAATCCTGGCAGGATGCTACCAGTGGGAGAAACAATGTAGACCAGCAAAGTGTACTTGTGACACAACAACAGGTCCATCCCTGCCAGAATGCACCAGACATTACGGGTCACAATAATGTTTCCACCAGTATCATAGGTGGATGAAGGGAAGGCTCGAACGTATATGGACTAAACTGATGAAGAGCTTGCAGAAGGTTGAATCGAGACAGTAATATGGAGGAATACTGAGATGTGCAGAGAGGGAAGTATGTGGAGGTGTGGTATGGCAGGGCTAGCAACTGCAGAATGGATGGATGCTGTCTACTTGGAGCTCAGGGGCCAGGGAAAGGGAGCATGGATATGACATTAAGGTAGAAATCTGCAAATTACGCAGACCTGCAATAGTGTAGTGGGAAGAGCATCCACCTACAATGCACACATTCTCAGTCTGGGTCCCACTGCAGCACATTCCATTTTCTATGTGAAATATGTATATGAACATTTTTTGACATTGTTTGCTGTATAACCTACTAAATAACATTTAAATGTGAACCAGAGTACTGCATTAAATGCACATGGGAAGTGTCAGTGGCATAATGAATAAATCACTAGTAAGCAGATTTAAGCACAAGTAAGCATATATAAGCAATAGTAAGCATGTGTAAGTGCGTTTGCGTGGGGGTAAGCATTGCCTACACAGATTAAGCAACGTAGAAGCTAACTGATTGTAAGAAACTGTCGGGAGTTTAGCAGTGCTTACTGTCATGCAAACCCGCGCAAACCCGCGTACAACTTCTTTAAAGTGCCTTAATCACACTGTACCCAACGGCCCATGTTCTGCCCAGCAACAAAGTAAACTGTCTCTGCAAGGCTCGACTCAGGACTCTGTAAACTATAGTCACAGTACTCATAGGTTCATAGGTTCGTACTAGGCTATCTGCCCTAGGGCATTTATAAGCCTAGCCAGAATGTGTTTGGCTTTCGCCACCCATTTTAAATTAATTTTGCTATGCCCTTTTTCGAGGTTAGTATACTGTGCCTCTGTCTAACAGTGACACAGAAGTGATACCCGGGTTAAACCTACGATCTCCCATCCACTCATCAAGATTCCTCCTGAAGAGAGTCAATGAGGGACTCTGCCTAACCTGGACTAGGATTTTATTCCAGAGTGAAGGGAGCCTCTGGGTTATGAATCTGTCCCTCCAGCATGTCCCATTTATTTCAGTGCTGAGGTTCAAGTCTCTCGAGCATGTAGCTCGACGGGATTTGGATTTTCTGAGGTGCAGCATGTCCATTAATTCTGGGTTGGACATGGCTTTATACGTCAGGCACAGATCACCCCTGAACAGGCAGTATGCCACTGAGTAGAGCTGGAGTTTCTTTAACTGGGCAGCATATGGCATCTATTTGAGCCCTTTGATCCTCTTGATGAGGTACTTTTGGGGTCTTTCCAGTTGCTGCAGGTGTCTGGTAAGGTGCATCCCAAAAGGAGCATCGTACTCAATTATGGGCCTGATGAGGGATGAGTAAAGAGGCACAAAGACTTCCCCTGATCTAGATGTGAATCCCTTCATGATTAGGTGGGCTATATAAAATGTTTTTCTAACCACTTTGGCCACGTGGTTGTCAAATGAGAGACTGCTATCAACTTGGGTCTCCAGGTTCCTAATTACTTCTTCTGTACGTAATGGATTACCACCTATGTGGCAATTTGTGGGCACTTTGTTTTTGCCAAAGAGGATGACTATACACTTTTTGGCGTTTAGCTTGAGGCCATGGCTCTGGCACCAGTTGTGTGTTTCTATGAGGCCCTTTTGGAGGATGCTTGTGTCGGCTGGAGAGTCGATTATGACGCCCAGTTTGCAGTCATCTGCGAACTTAGTCAGCCACAGTCCTTCCGTGTTGGCCTGTACTTCCGAGAAATATATACCGAACAAGAGAGGTCCCAGGACTGAGCCTTGTGGGACACCACTTGTAACTGGTTTGGAGTCTGACATGGCTCAAGCAATTCTAACCATGTGGGTTCTGTCCTTGAGTCAGTTTGCGACCCATCTAGTGACATAGGGGTTTATATTTAAGCTGGTGAGCTTATCTATAATGCCCGAGTGGGGTATTGTATCGAAGGCTTTTGCGAGGTCCAGGTATTATGTGTGGACCACCACCCCCTCATCAATGGCCTTGAAATCAACCAGGTTTAAGAGGCAGGATCTGCCCTTAACAAAGCCAAACTGGGTAGGATCCAGTGTCTGTAGGTCCACAATATCTTTATTTATGAGGTCCATGATGATCCTTTCCATAGCTTTGCAGACCAAGCTAGTCAGGCTTATGGGGCGATAGTTTCCAGGATCTGTTGAAGCACCACCTTTGTGGAGAGGGACCACTGTTGCTGTATGCCACTGTTTGGGTACATATCCTGTAGTAAGGCTAAGATTGAACAGTAGTTTTATGTTTGGGTTTAGCTCTTCTTGGAGTTCATGTAGGACACAGCCCGGGACACCGCCTGGTCCCATTGATGCTGTGTTTTTTGCTTTGGAGAGGGCGGCTCTTATCTGAGCATCTGAGATGTCAGGGGGGCAGCACTCTGCTGGGATAGATATTTGCCCTTTTGGTGGGGAGTTGCACTGAACCTGTGAGCTAGGATGTTGGCAATGTCTGTGGGTTCGGTGTATTTTTTGTCATTTTGGACTAATTCTGAGCATATCTGGGAATTCCCACCCAGGTTCCTAACATAACTAAAGAAAGCCTTGTGATTATCCTTAGTGTCCTGTGCAATTTTTCTCTCTAAGCTGGCCTTAGACGATTTTATGAGTGCCCATAGTTTTTTGCTAATACTGATCAGAGATGCCTTCCCTTTTTGGGATTTTGCTCTATCATTTAGTAGCTTCCTCCTTCTATTGTATAGTTTGTTTATGGCTGGGGTCCACCAGACAGGACGTCTGCCTTTGGAGGATTGGGTCTTGGTTTTATTTGGGATTGCATGATCCATGCATTCCTGAAAGTGTTCATAGAATGCATTTATAAAGGATTCTGCAGTCTGGGCCATATTTTCCACAGGCCTGGGGGCTTTGAAGGATTCCACCTCGGTTTTGAGGAGTGTGAAATTTGCTTTAGAGAAGTTTTTCACTGTGGTTTTCTGGGCAGGAGGTGGGGTCGGGATGTGAATATCCAGTGAGATTAGTTTATGGTCTGATCTTACCAGTGAGTCATACACTTCTGGTCTGGAGCATAGAGTTCCCATGTTGGTGATGATCAGGTCCAGTATGCTTTCCCCTCTTGTGGGAGTGGTAACAAATTGTTCCATAGCATTTGAGTTTATAAATTCTAGGAACGTTTGGGCTAGGGTGTTGGAGCTAGAGTAATGCTTCCAGTCTATGTTTGGTTAGTTGAAGTCGCCCAATATAATAGTGTTTGGAGAGACCTTCATATTTTCCAGTGTTCTCAGGAAGGCCGAGTGGGGTTCCTGGGTTTGGGAGGGTGGTCTGTAGCAGGCTATAAACTGGAAGGCAGTTTTACCCACTGTTAGTTGCACATGGATAGTCTCTGATGCTTTGTGCTGTGCCACCAACCTGGAGGTGTGGGTATCTTTGACAAATATTGATACTCCCCCTCCTTTTGTGATTTGGTCCAAGTTTTGGGGCAGAAAAGCATGGTATGAGGTATAACCTGGTAATGCTTGGGTGCTCTCGGGAGCCTTGAACCAGGTTTCTGTTACTGCACAGATATTGATGTTCTCCATGCTAAGGAGAGTTTTGAGTGTGTGCATCTTGAGGTTTAGACTTCTGGCATTGAGTACCATTACTCTTAGTTTCTTATCCCTTGTGATACCTATGGAGGTGGGTTTGTCTTTTGAGCCTTGCCTAAAAAAGGCACTATGGGGGTAGCAAGAGCCTTTGCCAATATCCGAAAGCTCAGGGGTGACAGGTGCAAGCCGTCCCTAGCGAAGCATCGTGGCTTGTTGAGCATGTCATCCCAGGCTGACAGGCATTGGATCCCCTTTGAATGACCCCAATACTTAAGCCAATTGTTGAAATTGATCATCTTGTCTTCATATTGTGGCATCATTCTTGGTGAGGGTAAGATGCTACTCAAGGTCAGGGTCATACCGGCCTGGGCCACATGCTCAGAGAGCTCCTCTATGTCTCTTTTCATGTAGTCCAGGGAGGTACGTCTCAGGTCATTCACACCAGCATGGACAATGACTGAGTCATATTTGTACTTGCCTTGGAGTGACCTGAGTGCTTGTGTTATGTGGCGGATCCTAGCACCCGACAAGCAGCTCACCATGACCTTCTCCTTGTTCAGCCTGGTGAGCGGGACGTCAGTGTGCCTGACGACAGAGTCACCTATTACAAGTGTGTCAGGTGTGTTGTTTAGCCTTAAGGGCTGTGACTGTTTGGCACACTGGCTTTGTGAGCTATGTGTTGCACATGTTTTCTTTTGGGGTAGCGGTTGCTTGGGTGTCTGCTTTGGAGGTCTCTGCTGCTTAGGCAGATTTTTATTTAGAGCCTCCGAGTATGTTTTTGTGTGTTTATGTGTTTGGTTTGCTGTCGTGGTAGGTCTATGTGAGACTGGAATTGTAGTGAGTGTGGTTTCCTTCTCCTCCTGACTGGTTATGCCAGTACTGAGTTGAGAGAGCTTAGCCTCCAGTTTGGCTATATGGATGCATCTCTCACATGTGTTGGAATTTGTTGGGAGGAGGAGAGGGTTGTCTGTGTACATGAGGCAGTTGTAACATTGCCTCAAGTTTCCCAGATTCACCAGCTGGACCAGAGAGGAGATTGACAACTGACCTTTGGACATGCTAGAATAGTATTGGGAATTCCTTTATAATTGAAAAAAAAGGGCCAATGGGGAACAAGGTACTCAAGGGGAGTTTGTGAGGATGTAGTGCTTTTAATTTTTTAGTGCTGATTTATATAATTGCTTTAGTGAGCAAGTGCCAGGTAACTTAAATGCAATGTGTTACAGGTAACTTAAATGCAAAAACAACAAACAGTAACTTTCTTTTAAGTGAAACAAGGAAATAAGTACAGTAAGCAATGCAGATATCACTAGGGATCCACAGAAGCACTGAAAATCCGCGTTTTAGGTGGTATTAGCGTTTCAGGCAAATAAGCAAACAAACAACAAGCATACAAACAAAGCTAGATTCAGCAGGCCTGGATCTAGTTTATGCTACAGCAAACAAAGTGTACCAATTTCAGTAAGAAACAGTTGAAATATGCAGGCACTATAAGCCTTTAACCAGAAATTCCCAGCTCAGAAGGGCAGAGTCCAGCCTCTCCTCCCACAAGAGTGCAGACCACAAACCTTATTAATGTAAAATAACTGGCCTGAAGCCCAAGTGCTTAAACCAGAACTAATACACTTTTAGAATAACAGACACTGAGCCCTCAATCAGCAGTTCCCAACTTAGAAGGATGTAAGCTACCTGTCCTGCCACCACAGTGCAGGCCACAAACCTTCCTAATGTAAAACAACTGGTCTGAAGCCCAAGTGCTGAATCCAAAACACTTAGAATTATACCTACACTTTAATCAAGTTACTACCAAGCAGTAGTAAATACAATTGAATACTTTAAAGAATGCCTGGATTAGTGCTCAAGTTATACAAACAAAGCTAGATTCAGCAGGCCTGGATCTAGTCTACGCTACAGCAAACAAGGTGTACCAATTTCAGTAAGAAGCAGTTCAAATATGTAGGCACTATAAGCCTTTAACCAGAAATTCCCAGCTCAGAAGGGCAGAGTCCAGCCTCTCCTCCCACAAGAGTGCAGACCACAAACCCTTTTAATGTAAAATAACTGGTCTGAAGCCCAAGTGCTTAAACCAGAATTAATACACTTTTAGAATAACAGACACTGAGCCCTCAATCAGCAGTTCCCAACTTAGAAGGATGTAAGCTACCTGTTCTGCCACTACAGTGCAGACCACAAACCTTCTTAATGTAAAACAACTGGTCTGAAGCCCAAGTGTTTAAACTAAAAGGCTTAGAATGAGTTACACCAAGCAGTAATAAATACAACTGAGTACGTTTAAGATGACGCAAAAGCAAAATAAAGTAGGAAGAAACACAAATACAGTAAAAGCAGAAATTTTGTTTTTCAGAAAAGTAGCAAAAACAGTAGTAAAAACAATTCACATGCAGTGCAAGCTGGCACACTTGAGTATGTAGCAATATTAGTTCACACACAGTTTGAAAAATATAATTAAATTAAAAAGGACTAAAAGCAAGTGCAGAAAGGGTTTATTAGGTAGAATGTGGTAAAGAGATGGGACTGGGGGAGTGTCCTAGATCAAATCTACAGTGCGGCGGGCACTGCAAACGCCACCAAATTTAAACTACAACCAGGAACAGGGAGGGGGGGTGGGGAAGACAGTTTCAACAGAGATAGATATGAGGAATCACAGTGCAAATTATAACCAAAACAATATATACTGATATCTGTATATTTGCAGAACAGTAAGACAACAGATATCTAAGTAACAATTTAGCTCTATAATACAGAATAATACAAAAAAATATATACTCAGCTCTATATATTTGCAGAGAGTCTTGTAAGGCTGTCTCTCAACAATCCACGTTAAATGCAGGCTGCTATTAACAGCAAATTAAGGGAACCTTGAGTTAACACACAAGCTATAGAAACTAAAATGAGGGAGGGGTGGGGAAGACAGTTTCAACAGAGATAGATATGAGGAATCACAGTGCAAATTATAACCAAAACAATATATACTGATATCTGTATATTTGCAGAACAGTAAGACAACAGATATCTAAGTAACAATTTAGCTCTATAATGCAGAATAATACAAAAAATATACTCAGCTCTATATATTTGCAGAGAGTCTTGTAAGGCTGTCTCTCAACAATCCACTTTAAATGCAGGCTGCTATTAACAGCAAATTAAGGGAACCTTGAGTTAACACACAAGCTATAGAAACTAAAATGAGGGAGGGTGGGGAAGACAGTTTCAACAGAGATAGATATGAGGAATCACAGTGCAAATTATAACCAAAACAATATATACTGATATCTGTATATTTGCAGAACAGTAAGACAACAGATATCTAAGTAACAATTTAGCTCTATAATACAGAATAATACAAAAAATATACTCAGCTCTATATATTTGCAGACAGTCTTGTAAGGCTGTCTCTCAACAATCCATCATAGCAATACAGATGAATGAGGAATCAGCAAACTAATCCTCACCACAGGAAAAGCAAACCAAACATGTAAATTGAATCTATGTACAGTGTGAAGTGGTATAACCTGCTACATAACATAAATATGTGAACTGGAGTTCTGCAGCAAGCATAGATGTCAGGTGTTATTGTAATAAAGTGTAGAAGTCCCCAGACCCCTATACAGTGTATGCACACATGAATCATGGATACCAGACACATATATAACCTGTAATGAAGAATAAATCACTGCCAAAAGGCAACTATAGTGTAAAATAACTATTTAGCAATGCTAGCCGCAGCACAGCTCAAGTTAGTAAGAGTAAGCAATGTGTAGGGGAGCCAATCCAATCTGCCTATCGGTATACCCCTTTAAGCACTGTCAACCTTAGTTAAGCAGGTGTGCCCATAGCTTAGCTTTTTCAAACCCGGCCAAGCGCAGAAAAGTGTGGGTAATTGGCCATATTTAAACCCCACAGGCGGGAATATGTTCCATAACTGGTTGTAGCTTCCTATTGCAGGCAGAATGGCTGGTGTGGGTGAAGGCACTCATTTTAGAGTGCAGCTCTGGGGCATCCTGGAGTCAAAAATCATGGTATGGCTCCTGGTAAAATGCCATGAGGAGAAACTACTGCAGGGCCAGTACCAGGGCTCACAGTATAAAACGGAGACCTGGGCCAGTCTTGCCCATGACCTCACCAGTGCCACAGGTATCCCCCGGACTGGTGAGCAGGTCAGGCACCACCATGCTGACCTGAAGTGGCAGAGGGGGGATGTACTGGAACAGTGGATCCAGGAGTCTTGACAGATGGCTAATGCCACACTACTAAGTACTCATTCCACTAAGTAGTTAGGAATTGCTTAGCTTGTGTATACTATGAATAGGTATGGCTAAATATCACTGTATTCTTCTGACAGCTGCAGATGAGCGGGCTGCAAACCAGCAAGCCCATGATGCTAGGTTGCAAAGACTGTGTTGTGAGGCAGGTTAATAATTAGTCTGCATGTACTGTCATAACAAATAAATATAAGAGCCTCAGAAAGTGTTGTACCACTAGAAATAAATGTGTAATAGTCTGTGAATAAAGGTATAACCCATGGAGTGCTTCTGTTTACTCTTCTGTTATATGTTGGCAAACTGTTGCATACTATAGATAGTACTGTTGTAGTTTAATCAGTGTCACCCACACTGTGGTATGCAAATAAAATGTGTATTAACTCCTGCATAACAATGTTGGAAGTGCCAAGAGGTCAGTCATATTGTACAAGTGAGGGAGACCTAGATAGAAAACAGTAGAAAGCTTTACATCGATTCCCTGATAGCACAGTGTACTGTGATGTTAGCTATAATTTCTGTCACACACAGCAGGGGTTTGAATCCTGGGAGTGCTACTAAGTTGAATGCATAACTATACCCCACAACTGTAAAGATTGTGTAACAATGTTCAGATTGAAAGCTGTATGCATAATTACACCCAACAATTGTACAGAATGCTCTAGAATGTTCATATTGAAAGTTGTATGCATATTCATACCCCACAACTGTTACAATCTGTCCAGCTTGTCCAGATGAATGGCCCATATCCCCAGCCTGATACCCCGTTCCCCTAAAAACTCAGTGTGATGATCCAAGAAATGTAGGCAGCTGTTAATGACATATAACTGATAGTAAAATGTGTACATTGTCATAGAATGTATATGAAAACAAACCTGTCATTCTAGCACCTCACCCAAAGTGTATGACAGCAATTCTCAACATAAGCTGCATTAACACCTGCATCTTGTCATGCCTGTATGTAAGACACAGGTCACGTATATAATAACCTATAAACATACCAGTGTACAATATAAGGCATCTGGGTAGTGTAATAATACATGTAAGGGAAAGATCACTGCAGTGACTAAGAATGTTGTGAAAACTACAAGGATATATCAGTTGTTAATTGAACTCTCTCTCTCTCACCCCTACCATATGTGCAAAATAACCCAATGACACTCCTCAACTGGTACGTGTACACTCCAAACTTTTGTTGGGACATATGTCCTAATGGTTTATGAATATTCACATCTGTTTCTATGCATGTGCCATGTTAAAATACACCCATATTGGTGGCATGTTGCCATCAATGAAACCTGCATGGGAATACCTATGCATGCTGTTATAACTGATCCTGATGCTGTTGACTGTTACTAACTCATATCTGTCATAAACTTGCTACAACATAGCTCGTATGGGAAGGCCGGTCCCAATGGACCCACCTGCCTCACCTCAGCTGGCCTTGGCACCAGGCACCAGCACATCTGGGGCCCAGCCTGGGACCTCCTCCTCTGTGGGCCCTGCACCACCTTTGGGTGGAACCGCTGCAGGTGATGGGGCTTGCCCCCCCCTCAGAGCGGGCACAGAGACGAACCTGTCACCTGTCAACATGTCCGAGCCTTGGTGCATAGGTAGCTTGATCTGGAGTTTCGAGACTAGCTACGCCAGCTTGAAGGTTGAGTGGCACAATTAGAGGGTGAGCCTGCCCCTCCTACACAGCTCCCAGCATAGCCACCTTTGGGGTCGTGAAGGTGCAGTGGTGATTGTCCATGGGTAGCGACCTCAGTTCCACTGTTTCCAGTTGGGGGCTCATGGGCTTGCAACTTCCAAACAGCCCTCTCCGTCTAAGGTGTTTACCCCACAGATGTGTCATATACTGGCTCTGTACGCATCTTGTTTATCTTGTCTAAACTACCCAACCTACCTCCCCAAATATACTTACTACCCCTCCCCAACATCCCACTCTCATCTGAAAAAATATAAAGGGCAATCTGTTCCCACAAAAAAATCTTGCCCCATACATAGCTGTCCATTTTGCACATGTGTCCACTGGACACATAATCTGATGTAATTGGCATCACAATGAATATATGTTGGCCTCACCCCTGTCCCAGGGGTATGAGGGTCAAAATGTACCTCCAAGTTCAGTGTATATGCACAGCTGTTGTTGTAGAAGAAATAGGCAGCTATGGACCTTCCCTATACCCTTTCTGCACATGCCTAGCTATTTTCCCTACTGTCTTACCCTCTCTGTGACCCTTTTTTCACTACTTTCCTATCAACCCCTTTTTCATTTCTTTTAAAGAAATCAGCATGGGGATAAGTGGCAGTAAGCACTTTTAAGCAACAGTAAGTGGGTTTGCATGGGTTTGCACAGGGGCCAGCTATGCCTACACAGGTTGAGCAATTCCGAAGCTAACTGAGTGTGAGAACACATAAGCAGAGGTTAGCAGTGCTTGCCATTGCGCAAACCCATGCAAACTGGCTTACAACTGCTTAAAGGTGCCTTAATCACTTTGTATCCAATAACCCATGTTCTACCCAAAAAAAATAAATAAACAGCTCTTGCAAGGCTCAGACCAAGGACACTGCACACCCTAGACAAAGTGATGTACCACAAAGCTATGACAGATGCACAGAAATGCAATGTTTTCAGAAACATATCATCCAGTCCTGTCATGCAACAGTACAGAGAATTTATATCAACACCGAGATGTCTTTAACATATCTATACATGCGTATATATATATATATATATATATATATATCTATATATATATATATATATATATATATATATATATATATATATATATTATTTTTTTGTTTTGTTTTACTGACTCTATATACATATATATCACTATATATGCACATATGTACATGCATATGCCTAAATCAACATATATATATATATATATATATATATATATATATATATATATATATATATATGTGTCTACACCTATATGTCTTTATATACACAGCAAGTTACATATGTGTACGCAGATATATATCTATGTAGGTATATACAGATATAGTTTTATATATATATATATATATATATATATATATATATATATATATATATATATATATATATAATACATCTGTAGATAGCAATGGCAGATTAACAAATACACATATGTCCACATGTACCATTAATGGGGTTGAGAGGCCCCACACACTATTCATCTTGTACGAATAGGCATCCCCCCAACAGCCAAGCACGTATGCCCTGCAATACACTACCAAGTACAGTCTGGCTCCCATAGGGCATCTAATATGTGGAAGCCATCAACATCCCCAGAATACAGATAAACAGATACAGATATGCAGATACATATATACATATATATATATATATATATATATATATATATATATATATATATACATGTGACTACACATACACACACAGATATATGTACAGTAAAATACATATGTAGACGGTGCACACAATATGGAACAGCCACTATGCCTACAGTTAACACCTGATCAACTGGACACTGTATGGGCCACCCATACAAATGTCAGTCGTTGCCTGCAACATATACTCATAGAGAGATCATAGAAACACACCACACACAGGTTTGCAGGAATGGGAATCTCTTAATTGTGTACTATAACAGTTCTATATGCCATGTCATATAGCTGCTCAGATACTGACAACCATATAAACAGAGTACTGCAACTGTGAAGCAGTTACACTAATACAGTAGCTTGGAAACGTTCACAACTGTTGCTGTCCAGGCCAAGCCCTTCAGATTGTACAATAGTGAAGACAGACTGGGCCACAGGATACCAAACAATCAACAGTATGTACTGCAGGTGTGTAGTTCAGCAGCCTCTATCTGCACTCTGTACAAACTTAGTAGGAGGTAAAGACATTTTGTGATCAAATGGGTTGTAACTGGTTCATAACAAGGCATACCTGACACTATCACGAGCACACCGACAAACAGAACAGTCTGTATGGCAGGAGGAAGTAGGCTCGTAGTACCCCAATTCATGTAAGTAATGTCAGTGTAGGAGAAGTATACGGTACAGGCCCATATACCACTGTTACATACACTGGCCTCTGCAGTGCATAAGGGCACACATGTATTGTGTAGGTGATGCTCACACATATATGGCCCCAGCCCCACTGCATGTGTGGGGATGCAATAGCAGTGAACTAATGGCAGCAATGGCAGTGTGATATACTCACAGCTCACTACAGAACAACCCCCAACAGCATGACATATGTGCACAGCTTTGTATGTATATGGAGGACAGAGGCTGGCACACAGGCACATATGTGGAACACTGTTGCCATACACTAAGCAAGGTGCTGGTGTTACAGGGATAGTCTGCAACATACCCTTAGTCAGGGAATTGAGGTTAGAAACAGAAATGTATGTAGCCATGTACTGATAGCATGCAGCACACACACTGCCAGTGTAATGTCTGACACAGGACCTGTGTGGTGGATGTACATCACATGATAGGTATACCTCTGTCCAGCAAGAAGATAGTCCCACAAGAGTGAGCTATGCAGACAGACTGCATTCCAAGGTTGTCTAGTAAGTACACACACACACCCTGTAACACCAGTACTATACAAAGCATTACACAACTCTACTCACAGTCTGTCTGTAGTTCCTGATCCTCCTACAAATATGTGGCTTCTCTGAGTATGCAGGTTCTCCTGTAAGAAGTATTGCAACCTGTTGTCTGTAACACTGATGCCCACACACACAGGAGGATGTCCATCACACAGAAAATGTAAAGGGACTACGCCCACATGCTGTAGGGATTTATAAAGGGTGGTTGCCATGACGGTGGTAATCGGAAAGAGTACACATGTGTAATTATATATATATAGCTATCTGGATAAGTATATGTACATATATTTCCACCATATGTCATGGACATGGAGTGCAGCCCTACCCCATCCCCTATGGTCCCAAAGTCACAGTGCAAGAGGATGTTAGGTATGTATAGCAGGTATATTACTAGACTACTGCTACTGTCATTGGGATTGTCTTCACAGACATAATATGTGTGGAAGGTGACATCTGCTTATAACATGTGTGCCATTGGCTACTGACAGACATCCTAAGGAAATCATTGTAAAGTACTGCCACTAGCATGTAATGCCCCTCTGGAGTGCAGCAGAGATACTGGCCAATATATATGGAACTTTGGATGCACCCTGTACAGTCCAGAGGTATACACATAATCCCTTAGTGCACAACATGTGTACCAGGCCTGACAATATGGATGTAGACAGCCATGTAGATGGGTATAACACATAATGATTGGTATATATTTGCCACCAAAAGTTTTGGATTCACACACTCCTGTCTGGCCTGACACAAAATGACTGCTGGTACAGGGGTGCCATGGACACATACTACCCACTAGATATTGACATATATCTGTACAGCATCCCACTGCTCTGACTGACATACATGACTTTTAAGAGAGGCCCAGCAGCAGTACATCTGGCTAGTATTTGCACATGACATCTCACTGGGTAAGTACACTAGGCTGCTAGGCATGTAACAATGCACTGTGCAGGCTACAGGCAGACTGGATCAACACTGGCCTACATCTCGTATGGGGGCATGCACATGTACCTGCATATATAGCAGGCTCAACAGCCATGTCACAGCACAGGGTAAGATACACCTGTGTGAAAGTGCATAACCACAACCAATGTGAACACAGCCACATATGGTAAGCTAGCATATTATTACAGTATATGGACTATCTTTTCTACATCATCGTCATATGTGCCACTCACAGAATGACCCTACATATACTGAGCTACTACACAGTTTGTTCTGATGGCTGTCTATGGTATGGGACATGTGTGTGTGTGGCCCTACAAACCTGTACGGCAAAACTGTACCATACAGTGGGGCAGCATTTAACATCAGATAGAAGGGGAGCAAGAACAATGACATCTACCACAGTCTGTAAACAGGCTAATGTACATATTAACAATATACACACTGCCGACATTCACCATCACTACACAGACCTCAGTACTGCGCAAACATCCACAGAATGTCCAGGTTACATCATGAAATATAACCCCTACTGTACATGACATGTGTAGCAATCTGATATATCACTGGCTTGTTATCAGATACGATGACACTATTTATGGTGTACAGCACATATGCACGACTTCATGCACGACATATGTACAAAGTTTGACAGAGGTGTGGCTGACAGCACATACACAGGGCCAGTATAGACATGTTGCTGTGACAACCTCATAAATTTATCATTGTAGCAGGGTTTGTTGCAACATATGTCCTATGAGGAATATGAAGTCAGTAACTGTCATGGCCATCACCATCTACAAACTGCAATCCTTACACTACCTTGTGCATTCCACAGATAGATGCACCGTGGCTACCACATGAAACCAAATGCACAACACTGCCCAGTCTGCAGATGACACTGCAGATGAGGATTCCTCATATACAAGGAACTGACATGGCAGGTATTGCAACATGTACAACAGGCATATCCAGACAAACACTGTTAAACCAACATTACTCCAAATGCAGTATAGCAGCACTTACAATCTGTAGTCAGGTCAGGCACATCCTCCTCCTGTTCATTGCCCTTTTTCCACAGTGTATGTTGTTAGAGGTAAATCCCTAATCCATCTGAGATGCTGTTTTCCAAACAACATATCTAGTTCCTGCTCACAATTACTGAAAAGGGCCAATGCCACCAAGATGTTCCTAGGTATTGGAGTGTGTTTCCATGCATTTGGCAATGGGAATGTTACCACAGCTGTTCCACATTCAATCAGCTAGGGGAGGGCTGCAATTCATGCAGAGGCCATCAGCTGATTATGATCATCACTTAAAATACACATGCTGCTGCCTAAGCAAAGGAGGTGTGGGCATCCACATCCACCAGAGAGGGGGTGGGGGAGGCAGACAAAGGTAAATACATGTCAGGGAGGGGTGGGAGAGTAAAACTGAAGCATGTTTGTGTCACACACCTACCAGCACAGGGTATCAAACCACCAACAGCTATGTAGTGCTATCACAGTTCGATGCAGTTATTGGATGCACCACATGGGTTACCTGCTGTGGAACACTCAGAACATATATATGATGATGAGTGACATCTACAACAGGGATATGGTGGGTATATGGTAGGTGACGTACACGTGCCTGTCTGCATGAACAGGTGCCAGCATCAACATAGGCACTCTCACACAGGGACGCACACAGTGATACACTTGGCAGGGCCAGGAGTGAAACTCATCACTAGTGGGATTGCCACAACACATCAATGTGCAGGTATCACATGCACCACACAGGTCATACAGAGGTTGTATAGGCAAGGAGCATGAGGAGGTGTCAGACATCAGATACCATGCTTCAGTATGCCCTGGGGGGTTGTAGTGAGTGTGGATGTGGTATACACACCATACAACACACACACAAACACACAGGGTGCCAGTTCTGACATGCATGGGTGCATGTCTACACGGGTGTGTGGTGGTCAACTGTGCCAGCAGGCTGTACAAGGGTAGGCATTGGGTATAGCTTGGCATCAGTCCACATGACAATGGTCTGCATTGTGGCTCAGGCCTGTATTTTTTGCATTTGCCCACACAGGTGGGTATTGCATCCCCCATCCAGTCACCTGGGTGACTATTGTGTGTGGCCAATGCAGTGCATCACTTGCCATGTATGTGTTCCTTAGTCCATGACATGGATGGTGTCTAGGATGTGCACACCTCCCACATGCATGTACAGTGACGTGCTACTGTACCTGGGGTGTCTGGCCCATGTTGTGAATACAGATTATCATCAGATGTGCCAGTCTTGCCCACCTGTGACAAGAACTGGTAATAGGCAGCAGGTTTACCCTGCACCTACATTGAGAGCATGATAACATCATTCCCTGATGTCAGTGTCATCTGTCCATACAGGGCATGTTGTCAGGCATGGTATGTTCATTGTGAGGCACATGTGAAGGTACAGTGGGGTTGCTAACTGTGATTGGCTGGCATTGATGTCACATTTATAGGTATGGCTTTGCACCCCAGCCTCTCAGCTATTTTACATCTGTTATCCCTGTATGGTTGACATTGTGATATATAGTAGGGCCACCATAAAAGAAATAAGCAAAACCCCCTCCACATTGCCCACACTCACAACCACCTCTACACATGATATGAGTTACAAACTCACACACACACACACACACACACACACACACACACACACACACACACACACACACACACACACACACACACACACACACACACACACACATATACACCTGTCATGTCTGGGAGTAGAATCCCTACCTAACTTGTTTACTACACTACAGCACTACACAGTTATAGTACGCACCATGGACATTACAGAAGTACATTTTCCCCAAAGGTGTATTTCGCAATGAATGACATCAGCAGGATTGCCAAAGTAGGGCATTTGAAATGTACTGCGAGTGAGTAGCCTATACTGCATTGCTCCATACACAGACATTGAAACACACACAAAACATCCAGAACTGCCATGGATGGAGATGGAACCCCACCACAGTTCTAAATCACACTACAGCAGTACGCTGTTACAGGGCACACTACAGAGATTACTGAGCTACAACCTTCCCAGAGGTGTATTTCTAGGTGGGTGACATCATCAGCCTTGCCAAAGTTGAGTATATGAATTCTAAGGAGTGTGATTACCCTAAAAGTCATTGTTCTCTACTCAGTCAAAGACAGACAGAGGCACAGATTCACACACACACAAACACAGTTGGCAAGTCTGGGTTTAGAACACCTACCTATCTACTTCATCAGTACACAGTTGCAGGATGCCCTACAGAGATTACTGGGCTATAATCTTCCCAGATGTGTATTTCTAGGTGAGTGACATCAGCAGCCTTGCCAAAGTTGAGTATATGATTTGTACAGAGTGTGAGTAGCCTAAAAAGCCTTGCTCTCTACTCAGTCAGATACACACACAAACACAGTTGACAAGTCTGGGGTTAGAATACCTACCTATTTATTTCATCACACTACAGCAGTACGCAGTTACAAGAAATGCTATGGAGATTACTGGGCTATAATCTTCCTAGAAATGTATTTCTAGGTGAGTGACATCAGCAGCCTTGCCAGAGTTGAGTATATGATTTGTACGAAGTGTGAGTAGCCTAAAAAGTATTGCTCTCTACTTAGTCAGACACACATATTCACACAGAAACACAGTTGTCAAGTCTGGGGTTAGAACACCTACCTAATTACTTTATCACACTACAGCAGTATACAGTTACGGGGATTACTGGGCTATAATCTTCTCAGAGGTGTATTTCTAGGTGAGTGACATCAGCAACCTTGCCAAAGTTGAGTATATGATTTGTACGGAGTGTAAGTAGCCTAAAAAGCATGGCTCTCTACTCAGTCAGACACACACACACAAAAACACAATTGGCAAGTCTGGGGTTAGAACACCAACTTAACTACTTTATCACACTATAGCAGTACACAGTTACAGGATGCACTACGAGGATTACTGGGCTATAATCTTCTCAGAGGTGTATTTCTAGGTGAGTGACATCAGCAGCTTTGCCAAAGTTGAGTATCTGAATTGTACGGAGTGTGAGTAGCCTAAAAGCATTTCTCTCTACACAGTCAGAGACAGACAGACACGCACACAAACACACACTCACACAATTGCAAAGTCTGAGGATAGAACTACTACCTAACTAGTTTATCACTACAGCAGTATGCAGTTATGGGACGTGCCATGGAGATTAATGAGCTACAACTCTCCCAAAGGTGTATTTCACATTGGATGACCTCAGCAGACTTGTCATAATACTGCTATGGGGAGGGCAGTGTGTGCATGGGCCATAACCTATGCATGTAGGGGTTGACATGCCATATGGAGGCGCACATGGAGTCATATGTCACAGCTACATGTATACAGCTACTAGATGACTACTTCCTTGTACAGTTATGTTGCACAGCTGGCACATGCACCACATAGTCTGTCATGCTGACACATACTGGTGGCTAGTATCTGTAGTGAGTGACATCTGCACCTCGTGTGTTTGGGGCCCTTCGGCTGTGTGCTGGGTGAGACAGGCCCGGATGACTCCTTGTCACGGTCACCATCTTCCACACATCTATATCCATCTATCTTTGGCTTATTATAGTGTGATGTCCTTACATATATGTCTGTATTCCTATCCACTGTGTGTGCAAGGCAGGAGTGGTGCATACTGACATGTGTCAGCCCTAAGAACCGCGACTGCTGGATATGTCTGGTCCACTGGTGTTTGCAGACATGGCCTTCATGTGTTTAAGTGTCTGAGCATGTCCAGTATGACCTTTCAGTATGTTGTTGACTGACATTGCCTTCATTACTCTAAGTGTGTGAGCATGCCCAGTATGGCTACCTGTATTACATGTGTATATCAAGTCCAGGTAGTTTGTACTTCGGTGCTGACCTTTGTGTTTTACACCAACAGGTAGCATGCTGTGTCTGCAGGGTATCCATCGGTCTTTTGACATTGACTGTTGCTACATTTCTGCACAGCAGGGGGGACACCTGACTGTTTCTACATTTCTGCACAGGGGTGGGGTGGGGCACACCTGACTGTTACTATAAGTGTACATTGAATGAGGGGGGCACACCTGACACTTGTGCACATTTGCTAGGACTGTACTGGTATGTCAGGTACTCCATTTCAGTCTGTAGTCTTACCTATCATGCTGGCTAGAGGCATATCAGTGTACTACAGATCTTAGCTTTAATTACCTACATATTAGTTTCTGACTTCCTAGCCTTCAGAACTTATATCCAACTGCCTGGCCTGCTATAGTTTGTCTGTGTAGGCCTGGGGGAGGGGTTACCCAAAGGGCTCATTCAGACGCCATAGTACAGCATTTGTTTGTCTTTGTCTGCACCTGTCCTGCTGGCTGAGACTGTTGTTGGGTATATGAACCTTCCTGACTGGCATGTGTAAGTCTTATGGGCACACATGTCACTCAGCCCATTTCCTATAGTGGGTTTTATCACCCTGTATAGTACTGGCTACTATGGTGACTCCAGTATGTGTTACAGATGTCATGGTGCCACTATGGGTGTCTAGTGTCTGTTGCCTTAACATTCGGCCACCCAATTCCCTTGCATGCTCACATCCATACCATAGCTACAGGTAACAACACATTCTACTCCATTTGGCAACTGGTAGGTTGATTAAGTTACCTTGAGGGTGTGCCAGACTTGAGGATGGTGCTGGAGGGCTGCCTATGTCGGATGCACATAGTACACTCCCTATACATGGTTGAGCACAGGTAGTGTCATGTTTGGCATCCCTTTTACTGTCTATGCAAGTTAGAGAGAGGTGTCATTCCCTGGGTCCCTACTGTATCAGTGCATAAGCTATGCGTTGCCTCTTTGCCATGGCCAGGCATACTGGGCATGCCTCCTTCTGCCTACTGGGGCAGGCTCAGGTTGTTCCTCCTCCGAGTCACTCTGTCCCTGTACAGACCTTGGCATTGGTGGGGGGCTGTGTGGCACTGCCCCATGCTGTTCCTGCTGCAGCTGTTTCCACATGATCATATTGTGTAGCATAGCACATACCATAACAATTTAGGTACATGTAGCTGGTGAATGCTGCAAGGCTGCACCGGATGTGTGCAGACATGGGAACTGTGACCTGAGCATCCCAAACACATGCTCTATTATATTTCTGACCTGTGCGTGTGCCTCATTATGGCATTGTTGGTCAGGTGTATGTGCATTTCTGATGGGTGTCATCAGCCGCAGCTCCAGTGGGTACCCAGCATCACCCACTAGGTGACCACAGGGGATGTCCACATTGGCAAATCTGTGGTACAGCTGCATCAGATGCCATATGTGTGAATCGTCATAGCTTCCAGGGTAGCCAGCACACACATTATATTGCCCTAGACATCATATACAACCTAGCAGTTGATGGGGGGGATGCCCCTGTGGTTGATGTAGGCCCTACCCTGCTCACCGAGTGATGCTTTGATGCATAAGTGCGTGCAGTCTATAGTACCCACTACCCCAGTGTATTCTGCTATTTGGTGGAAGAGACGCATATTGCTGGTCAACACCTCACGTGTGTTGAGGAAATATACGTGCTCACTGGCATGTGCTGACATGGCATCCAGGAACTGGTGGAATACTCTGGATGCTGATGCCTGTGACATCCCCATGATATCCCCAGTTGTGCTTTGGGAGGTACCTATGGCTAGTATACCTAGGCCTACACATACCTTGGTATCCACTGGGATAGGTTCCCCTCAGCAAGTTTAGTGTGTCAGGTGTGGCCGACACAGCTCAACAATTTGCTGTAGGAGGTCTCTGTCCACTCTATAGTGCTCCATTATCTCCAGCTCATGTAGTCCCTGGTAGGTTACCCTGGGTCTGTACACTCTTCTCTGTCTCCTCACTGTGGGTTGTTCAGCAGCATTCACATCCTCACCACCCTCAGCCTCTTGCACATGTTGTTCTATGATGGCTGTGCAGCCCTTCTCATTTTGTAGGTTTGTTTGTTAAAATTTCCCCGCTTGTATACACTGGTGGTGTAGAGTGTGGAAAAACCAGTGGGGAAGGTGTTTGCTTAGTTTATAGTAGTGTTCTTGGCTGGGCTGGTCCACTGCCTGTGTAATTAGCTGATTCTGATACATTTCACCTGTCAGCTCAGCTAGTTCTCCTTGATTACCTTCCTACTGCTGTTTTCCCTTCCCATTGCCTCCCTGTTCAAATGTGCACAGAGCTGTTACTTCCTGGTTTAACTTCTTTTTTCTTCCTGTAAAACCCAGTGCACAGTGTGCACACCCGCTTAAACTTTGTAAAGAGTGCTAGGCAGGTTTAGACACACCCCTAGCTTAGCTGTGCTAAGCTAGGAGCAATCCTGAGCCACAGGGCTCCAGTCCACTTACAGTATGCCTGACACACACACCCATGATGTCACCTATATCCTAGTCTTGCACCCAGCTATTTATGCTCTTACACTCTTGGGACCTGGGGAAAACTGGGATTCACTATCCTTCACCTCATTTGCATAGGATTGCCTGCTAATGCATAGTTTCATGCCCCACACTGAGCCTCCCTCCTTATCAATCATTACTCACTGGCCAGGTTGTCTTCTGCCTGCCATTGACTTGCATGGCAGACTACTGCTTTTAGTTAGAATGCTTATTTTAGGTTTATTTTATTATTTTCCCCCCAATCCCATTTGCGTGCCACTGCCCTATGCTTAAACAGGCGAGATTGGTGAAAAAAAATAAAGGTTGTTTTTTTTTTATTTTTTAAACATTTTTCAATGCCAATGACCTTCTGCTGGGGCCATTGGCATGCTTCCTTACTGATATGCAACCTTTATTTGGAGCTGTCATAGCTGTTTTGGAGTTTGCAGTACCGTACTCGGTTACTACCGAGTACATTCCTGCATATTACACTAGTCCTGCACGCCCTGATTCCTGCTTCCTGGATGGCAAATTTACCTCATTTGCATGGTTTTCACCTGCAAATGGGGTGATTTGCATACGGGGCTGGGGACGTACAGCACTAGTGTTACAGCGCTTGTTCACATCAGACGTGCACATACGTGGATCGCTCAGCCGCCATATTGGCAAAATTTCATCTAACACTAATCATGCATGCCGTGTAAGCTTTTGAGCATCCAGGGGATTATCTTCCAGGGTAAAAAAGATAGAGCAGCTGTTAAAATGCACTGTCTGATAGGCAATGTAAGGATTTGGTTATGGATGTCTATAACTATGCAGGTGGTGAGAATAATAATGGCACATGTCATTCTAAAGTATGATGAAAGAGTTGCCTATGAATTCAGTAAACTCCATGTAGGCTTTGTGCAGAACCTACATAGAGTTTATATGTTACTGGGACAGTGCTCAGTGAGTGGCAGTGCGCAATGCATGTTAATGAGGTGGGGCACGCCTAAGCTAGGTTTCGTGGCTCAAAACAGTATTGATGGCCATGAAACCTTGTAATTGAACACAGATATCAGTTCCGTGCATACACCTTTTAACCTCTCACAGCAAGAAATCTGGACAAAGCCACAAATAGTGGTGGGACAAAGCCTCCAAAATAGGGACACTTTTTAAATATTGCTAGTACAAACTTAGAAAGTTGATAGACTAAAAACTTTGCATTAGCATAAATTTTCTGAAGGATATGAATTCTGAAACTCAGATGTCTGCCTTTATTTTTCAGACTTCAGCCTTCAATGATTTGCCAGTGATTTGTCAAAAAATATGAGACAAAAATCTGGACATTCTATGAAAATCTGGAGAGTTAAGAGGTAT
This sequence comes from Protopterus annectens, assembly GCF_019279795.1. Classification (NCBI taxonomy): domain Eukaryota; kingdom Metazoa; phylum Chordata; order Ceratodontiformes; family Protopteridae; genus Protopterus; species Protopterus annectens. Next base: position 223,608,542 of record NC_056734.1, on the reverse strand, counting down.
GAGTGCACATATGGTCTGCAGATTTGCACAGAATACCACAATGATCACCAGGGCTGTACAAATAACTTCTCAAACTCTTACAGCAAGAAGTATGGACAAAGGCTATAAATAATGTCCGGACAAAGGATGAAAACTAGGGACACACATTAAATATTGTTATTACTAACTTAGAAAATTGATAGAATGGCAGGTTTTGCATTTGCATGAATTTTCTTAAGGTTATGAAGTCTGAGACTCAAATATCTGTCTGTCACTATTTTCTGACTTCAACCCTCAATAATTTACCAGTGATTTGCCAGAGAAATATACCAAAAATATGAGGCAAAATCTGGGCATTATGAAACAATCTGTACAGTTGAAAGGTATGGCTGTACAAATAGTTGTCATTCTGTTAGTGCAGCATATCTACAGAGAGACCAACTTAATGAGAGGACAAATAGCCAGTAATAGGGACATATGTAACATAAATATATGGAAATGTGTTTGAATGTAACACTCTTGACCTCTTAGAGTGAGAAATGTGGACAAAGCCATAAAAATGGGGGACAAAGGGACAGAAATAGGGACATATTGTTAATATTCCACATCCAAATATATGAAGCGGCTAGAATATGTAGGCTGTACATTAGCATGAACTTTCTGAAGAAGTTTGAAACTCAAATGTCAGTCATCAGTTACTGACTGTACTCTGCAATGATAAGTCAATGATTTTCCAGGAAAACAACGTTATGAGGAAAAGTTCACAAATATGAGACAAAAACTGGACATCCTGCACAGATCAGGACAGTTGAGAGGTATGCACTCAAATGTATGTAATACTGAGTCACATCAGTCCAGAGATCATCCCAGTGATATGGCAGAAAACCACAAATTTGATAAGGAAAACATCTGGACGTCCCATCAATATCTAGACAGCTGAGAGGTATGATTGTGAAGTATATGCTCCAAGCACAGTAGAGAATAATGTACCTACAATGCAGAGTATTGTGATAGCCCATTCCTGGCATACTGTACTGAAGCTGTGTTAATGATCTATAACAGGACATGGCATTGCCATGTAAAATGATCACCAAGGGTAAGTTTATGTATTGAATAGGAACACACAGATGAATTGTAGGAATGAAAACAGGGAAAGAGGACAGGTGAAACCCCCACTTGTACAGCAGATGAGGGCATGTCAATGGAAGATGGTTGCAGCAGCAACACCAAGCACATTTCTATGTGGTACAGTACAGACTTTACAGTGAAAATTTGTTGTCTGTGACTATCACACAAGGTGACATAACAATGGGGAGGATATATGTGTGAGATAAACATCCTTAAATGAATAATGCAGATGACATCTATCAGGGATCTGACATACAATTGAGGTAAGGTGCATATTGGGAAGCTATGCAAAATGATATACCTGAATATGACTGTACTCTCAGCAGAGGCCCCCAGCATGGTGGCCACAGGTAAAGGATCATGGCAAACATTACAAGAACCAACCACAATCATGGACAGTATCTGAATATTACCACCACTAATCCCATGCCACTGACATAACATATGTGATGTGGAATGATAGCAGATGAGTTTGTACACACACGGAACAACTAGCATGATACATCCACACTCTATGAGGGTAAACGCATGCACTGTCCTTGGTACTGTAATATCTGCAGGCAGTGTTAGGAGGGGCACTGCTATACCTGTATGTGACAGTATGGCCAATACAGGGTAGTTGCCTTGTGTGCATTGCATATATCTAAGGCACAATTCACACTGTCACAAATGATATACATGTCATTGATGTTGTCAAACACCTATGTATGCAGTGTGTGCTAAGGTGAACAGGTAGCACACATGCATCTGGTATAACAACTTGATTGATGTTCAGTACTTTCAGACAATCATATATATTCCCCAGAAATAATACCTAGGTATGGACAATAAGCTGTGTGACAGGGCACTGTGACAAAAGTGGTACACTTCAGTTATACATCACTGGAACATGTGTAGGGCAGCACATGGTGAAGGCTGCATTGTACTCAGTTATTGGTGTGATGAAGACTGGGGAACTTGATGCTAGTATGCCGTCTGATGTGCATGTCCTTCACATAGCCAGTACTTGTGTTATAGTCAAAGGATTTGTCAGCAATGTGACCACATGCTGGTGGATGCACCAGTTACCCTGTACCCAATGACACAGGCCATATACCTATTGATTATAGGGTGTGATGTTCACATTATACTTGGGTGTTGTGTCTGTTTCCTGATGCAACACATCCCTCCATGTTTCTCATCAATGCAGGTGTTGTCATGGCTTTGGCATTAGTCTTTGGTATGTGTTAATACTGCATGCATTATTCTAATATCACAGTTGTAGTCATTGATTTCCCACAAGCTGTATTCCTTCAGGCAGCTGTTTGGACACAGAATGTATATGTCATCTGTGATGTCCATGACTTAATTAAGGGGCAACCAAGGGCCTAGCAGACACCCCTGCTCTACTGACCTGATCACTGGACCTGAAATATGTGTCACATAGTGAGATGCCATGTATGTCATACATTGGTCTACCTATTTGGTGATATAGCTGTTTATGGCCACATGTGACAGTGTTGATTGAATACCACAGGATGACTTTTTTGTCAAATGCCTCCACCTGTTCAAATTCCACAGTATGATATTGTTGCCATCATGCATGCCCTCGATGACCTCTTTGAGAACATCTATCAGATATAATGGGCCTGAAGTAGCAGTAACAACTCATACAGGTGTGTTGCATACACCTGGAATATTACTAGTATACATGTAGATGAGGTCCATGATGACATGTTGGTCTACCTCACAGTCGAGGATAGTCAGGATATCTCAATACATACATGCATCAGGTGCTGTCCTCCCAGTGCAGACACATGCATGCTGATGTGCACCCTTGTATGGGAACATAGGCTATGTGAAGGGTGTGTTGAGCTCTGTATTCCACTGTATCAGGAAGGTGTATGTGCTGGGTCACACCATAGGTGATCTGTGATGTTGTCACAGCACATTGATTCCATGTGATATGCCTGGAGGAAGGTAAGGCAGTGCATACTGCCTGTTGTGATTTGGCCTCAGGTTTTGACATGATCACACATGCAGTTATCATTGAGAAAACCCCCAAGCTGGGGATTAAACCTTAAGTCAGTTGATGGATAAACAATTGACAGAACACATCATGTGACAGTCGGTGAATCAACCTGTACCAGTAGAGCTGTTACCACTGTCAAACCCCTGGGATCTGTTCTTGGCCCTTCACTGTTTCAACTGCATTTCTCAACAGTTGGAGCTAAATTATATGGCCTTTGGCTTACCAAGTTTGCCGATTCTTGTATATTGTGTGCAATCATTGAGTCAGCCAATGGTGATAACATAGTACAAGATGATCTAACAAACACAAATGAATGGTGACAAAGGCACATGATCTACAAATAACTGTACATATGTGTGTTTGCAATGTTGTCTGTTTGAAAAGTGGAGTTCCTTGTTAATCACAGCATTGGCAACTGTCCTGCTGTGTAGAAACTCAGTGATGCAAGCACTGGGAACACATTTGGGTATCAATCTGAACTTTGACCACCACATGTCCACACTGCTATTGAAAGCCTATGTTGTGCACATAATAAGTCATGCCATCATACTGACATCTTAGGACTGTAGTACAGCACTGTAGTCAAACCTCATTACAGCACTAATAGAGTATAATGCTCTTTTTAACATGTACTTCAACAGACAGATGTAACAGCTGAAGAGACCACAGAACTTTCTCTACAAGATAGCACAGGGCTACACACCATGCCATGCTGTATGTGGATAGATTAAAAGCCATGTTACTGTAAGCTTTATTGTATAGGATGCCATGACCTCTGCCTGGCCCACAGGCCAGTCTCTGACCCTGCCCTGGTGGGAGTACTGCATATCCAAAAATGTAATATAGCTGATGACATCAGCAGTGTCTGTTGAGGACAAGGTAACAGTTCCTGACATGCTGGTGTAAAATGCTCTCTGTAATGTCAAGCAACAGCTCACACACACACACACACACACACACACACACACACACACACACACACACACACCAGTTGACTACTGTGAGAATAGAACTCCTACCTAAGTACACAGACTACAGAACACAGGACTTAACACAAGCACTACAGCTCAAGTCTGATTTATACAGGACTGCAGGTGAACTTATAGTAGATGACATCAGCAGGCCATGTGGGAAACAAGAGGTTGGGAGGCCTGTATGAAATGGATGTGTAACTGAGCAAGTATCAAAATACTGTCATTGCATGGTTGTGGAGAAGTAACTGTAAGATACATCCAGCTGCTCTGCATTTTACACACACACACACACACACACACACATACACACACACACACACACACACACACACACACACACACACACAGTGGACTGCATTGAGAAGAGAACCCCTACCTATCTAACTACACGGACTACAGAGCACAATACTTTATACAAGCACCACAGCTCAAGTCTGATTTATACATTAGTGCAGGTGAACTTATAGTAGATGACATCAGCAGGCCATGTGGAGGCCAGCATGTTGTGATGCCTGAATGGGCACATAGCTTCATAGATTAATATGAGGCTACTAGTCTAATAGCACTAGGGTGTGTGTAGAAGCCTAACTGTGTATAAACACAAGTACCCTTATTGACCATAGTTGAATGGTCATTTTTAGCAGAATGTGTTTGTGAGCAGCACCAGCTGTCTCTGTCCATGAGGGACATAGGCTCCAGCTCAGAGGCAACTGTACAATCACCAAACCGATAGTTAAGGTTGTGATTGAACAGAGTAATAGAGGAGCACTGCTTCACATGCAGTGGGAACCTATTACAGCCTCTGGGGTGGCACCTAAGTCCCTCATAGACAGGCCCAGTTGTTGCTGCTCACAGAATCACTCTGCTAACAATGGCCATCTAAATATGCTTAATAATTGTACTTGTGTTTTTACACATCTAGGTTTCTATTGTCTCATGTATAGTGATAACCGTGTACTCCTAAAACTTACCAATACAATATGTGAGAGATGCAAGTAATACAATACATCTAGAATAAATGTTTTCTCTCTCTCTCTCTCTCAGGTAACAACAAGCCAGATTTCAAACAGCTTTTCAGCACACACACTTCACCTCCTCAACAAACCAAGTGCACAACACATAAACCCACATACACAGAGGTACTCGTTAGAAGCTTACTGAAAGAGCAGATACCTTGCAAATGCAAACCTTCTGCATACATGACAGTCCTGACTGAACCCACTGCACATAAAAATAAATGTATCAGTGTTTCACCCCATTAAGCTTTTGATGCAAATCACCTCAAAACCAATGTCTTGGTAAGAGGCAAATCCATAGTGAGACACACAGATGTCTCCTTCACCAGGTTGTACAAGGAGAAAGTCACAGCCAGCTGCCTGCCAGGTACCAGGATATGGAAAGTCACGCACACACTCAAATCACTCAACAAATACCACAGTTACACCTCTGTCATACTCCATGTTGGAGTAAATGACTTGAGACATGCCTTACTGGACTGTACGAAGAGAGATATGACTGACCTTTCAGATTATGTTTCCCAGACAGGTATGTCCTTAGCCTTAAGCAACATTCTACCTTCACTCAGGATGATTCCTCAACTCAAACAAAAGAATTGTTGACTTCAACAATTATTTTAGCTATTGGTGTCACTGCAGGGTGATCCAGTAGTTGTCAGGCTGGGATGATATGGTTGACAGACCACACTGCTTTGCCAGGGATGGTCTTCATCTCTTATCTCTTGATTTCTGGTTACTGGGAAAGGTACTTGCCATCCCCAGAGTTACATTTTTAGGCAATGTCATAAGAACAAAGTTCCTGATGTAAAAATATATTCAAAAGACAAACTCAAGGATATGCTGCTTAATGACAGGAGTCTAAATCAGAAACAACACTCAATGGAGGGACTTCTTACTTGGGAATATGTTGATGTTTATGTAGTCATAGAGACATGCTTTAGGGATGCAGTGAGTACTCCAACTATGAAAGGCTATAATACCTTCCATACATTCAGACTGCAAAATGAACATGAAAGAACCAAAGGAGGAGGTGTATTCATCTTCATAATAAACAAGTACACCTCAAGACTGGTTAAGCAGTACAACTCCCTAAAGTTACTCCAAGTCCAGCTAACTGTAGGAAACCTCCCCATCATTGTTAGCTGCAAGTACACCAGCATGGACCATGAAAACCACACTGGGACCTACTTGAGTCACTCATAATGCAGCCAAACTCCTTAGGCATGGGTAACCTTAACTATCCTTCGATTGACTGGGATACATATGTGAGCTCAAACACGCTTTCCCTAAAGTTCCTGCACTTTGTAAACACAAATGCTCTGGAACAGTTAGTCTCCACCCCTACAAGGGGCTCGAATGTCCTTGACCTAGTACTCACCGACATGGGAGATGGTTGCACCACCCCATGTATGAGACCCTTCCTGTTAAGCTCTAACCGTAAATCAGTCACATTCAATGTAACAGTTGTACCTGATGTCCCTCAAGAACCAAAAGGTGGAATAATGTCTGGAAGGTAAACTGTAGCCTCCTAAGTGATGGCATATATAATTTCAAATCTACTGCCACCACTGACCGTAAAGACCGGTATTCAGAAGTGTATACAAATGCCCTGTATAAATGCCTTTAGAAGTGTTTAGACTTAGTTGTACAAGTGCAGATCAAAACTTGCTCACAGAAAACAAGCTGTCTTGGTGTAATCCACCATAAATAGATTATACAACAAGAGAAAGAAACTGATGTCCAGGAACAGTCTCAGCAGAAGAACACCCTCCATAGCTTGAACAAGCCAATTAGACATCATCTTGTAAATTCATCTATAGCTAATTATGAAACTAAATTAGCACTCATAGCTAAGGATAATCACAAGGCATTCTTTAGCTATGTCTGTAATGTAAAAGGGAAGGCCTAGCTTTGTAACAAATTCAGAGTGGACGGTACAACTCATACTGAACCTGAGGACATAGTCAACCTGTTACCAGACAGGTTTGGCAACATCACACTCCTGTATTCTCCAATCATACCCTACAGCATACCTGTCAACAGTTCTCTACCTATTATCTCCAAATAACAGGTCATAATTGCACTCATCAATGCCAGCAACAAAGCCTCTGTGTGACCAGATAACATCCCAGACAGCTTACTAAACAGTCAAAAGCAAGAGTTAGCAGAACTAATGGGTACTCCCTTCAACCACAGTCTAAGTACTGGCTTTGTCCCAGCAGAGGGGAATAAAGCAACCATAATACCATTCCACATGGGGGGGGGGTCCTTCAGCCTGACCAGCCTTGTCTGTAAGGTCATGGAGAGAATCATCTTGGACCTTATCAACAAGGACATTTTTGACCTTCAAACTCTTCACCCAACACAGTTTGGCATCATCAAGGGCAGATCATGCCTGTTAAACCTAGTGTAATTCTTTGGGAGTGTCACCAAAGCCCTGGATGAAGACAAATCAGTACATAATGCCTATCTCAGCTTGGCCAAAGGCTTTGACACAATTCCCCACTGAGGCATCATTGTGGAACACACCCACCTGGGGATTAACCCATGTGTCATTAAGTTCACTGATGACTGCAAACTGTGCATAGTCATTGGATCCCTGGACAATGTTAACATATTACAAAATGTGCTTACATACGTAAATGATTGTTTCCAAAGCTACAGACATAAGGATAGCCCAAAATAATGTACTATTTTCCCCTCTGGAAAAGGAGAAGTCCCTGCAAATTACAATATTAGTAATACCTCCAATGTTCTAACCCAATAGTGAGAGATTTAGGAATGCAGGTTGATGGCAACCTCACCATTGATCATCATGTGTCCACAGTGCCAATGAAGGCCCTTTGTGTTGCACACCTCATATGTGAGGCCACAGCATCCAAGACCAAGGATGTTATAACTCTACTGTACTTGTCCCTCATCAGACCAATAATAGAGTACAATGCTCCCTTTTGCATGTACCTCACCAGACACCTGCAGCAGAAGTTTCTCACTAAGAAATTCCAGAGACTTCCAACACAGTACCTATGTGGACAGACTGAAGGCCTTGTCACTGTACTCTGTATCATATAGACTGCTGAGAGGTGACTTGTAGCTGGCCTACAGAGCAATCTTGAACCGTGCATTAATGGAAATGCTGCACTTCCACAAATCACGTGAGACAAGACTCCCTCACTCGAGGGACCTTAACCTAGCCTGTGACATCAACAGGACATGCTGAAGAGACAGATATGTCTCCCAGAGATTTCAAATTCACGTGAAACTGAGCTCCACAATGACCCTACTTAAAAGTAACTGGGACAATTGCATGGAAAATTGTAAATTTACCCTTGGAGTTTCCCCTATGCCACTCATAGACAGGCTCAACCAGTGCTGATCATGAATTTGCAAATAAGGGCTACATATTTTGGTCTATAAGGGAACATTGTTCCAACTTGGGTAGGCTTGACAAGGCCCTAGGACCATTAGCCTAGTAACATCCTATGAACCTATGAACCTAGGGCCATTATGGTAGTAGCCTCATATGAACCCATCAAGCTATGAACCTATGCAGGCCTGCCAACATCTTGTCTCACACATGGTCTGCTGATGTCATATACTATCATTTTAGCTGCAGTCTTGAAAAGTCAGACTTTTGTCTTAGGTAGGGTTTCTATTCTCACTGCAGTCAACTGTGTGTATGTGTGTGTGTGTGTGTGTGTGTGTGTGTGTATGTGCTCTTGCTTGACAGTATAGAGAGCCTTTTACCACGGCATGTGGGACACTGTTATTACCATATTCTCAGTCGACACTGCCAAAGTCATCAGCTGTATCAGATGTTCAGATATACAGTCATCACACCAGGAGATGGTCAGATACTGGCCTCTAGGTCAGGCGGACATCACCTCATCCTATACCAGACAGATGACAGTGACATGGCTTTTAATCTATCCACATACATCATGGCATGGTTTGTAGGCCCTGTGTTATCTTCCTGAGAAAGCCCTGCGGTTTCTCCAGCTGCTGCATGTGTCAGGAGAGGTACATGCACAAGAGAGCATTATACTGTATTACTGTTTTGATGAGGTTTGACATAGTGCTGTCATGCAATCCTATGATCTGAATACAATGGCATGACTTACGATGTGCACCATACATTGGTCCTGGAAGACTATTAAAGAGAGAATTTAGAAAGTAATGATGAGCAATGCAGTTTCTGACCTCAAACTTATTACAAGAGCATCATTCACTATAACATTGTGAAATTTTGATGCTACCAACTGTCTAACTTTCCAAGGCCAATATAAGTCAAAGTTATAAAGACCATTTCAACAACACAAATGCAGACATACTAAGCACTAAGTTAGCTATGCACCCTGAGCATCAAGACTCAGCTTTTGTATTCCAAGAGATAGAAAACAGAGATATGGCACAGTTAGTATCACTTGCAGAGGGTGTTGTGGGGGTGGTAGGAATCCTAGGCTTACACAGAAGGTTGGTGAGTGTGTATGAGTAGGAAGTAGGAGGACAAGGGTAGCATTGTGATAAAACAGCAAATGGCCAGTGAGACAAACTGAGTAACTGTTGTGTGTGTTTGTCTGTAGGGGTCCTTGAGGTGAAATTAGTGTTGAGTGTCTGCATGAACACAGCCAAGCCCTTTGGTAGCTCTACATCTTGGTCTGTTGGATAGGTGTGAGCCATGCATGATAGAGGTGGCAGTTCATCATTATCTTCCCTGACCATGAGAACTGGCTCTGGCAGGAGTTGCACTGGCACATCCATGCCCATGGTCAATGCAGTGCTGCTTCCTGAATGTGACTGATATTTGCTGGATGAGCTCCCTTCATGAGGATGCCCAGGGCCATGACCCCATGGCCTGCCATGTCTAGGTGTGGACAGTAGACTCACTGATGGAGCAGGGAAACTACAGCCACTATGGGAATGTGATTGGTCACGACCAAGTTGGCTGACAGCAGATGATGTGGCTGACCTACTCCCATGAGGATGTCATTCCCCTCCTAGCAGACGTTCCATCACAGAACAAGCAATGAATAAAATCTTGTGTAGGAACCAAAGTATTCCCAGGTACCCAAAAGCACAAAAACAAAAATAAACTAGGAATACAACGTCAAGACTTGTTTTTAATAAGACAAATGCAAAGCTTTCAAGCATAAGCTCTTTCTCAATGCATCTGTTTTAATAAGACAAACACAAAGCTTTCAAGCATAAGCACTTTCTCAATGCATTGAGAAACAGATTATGCTTGAAAGTTTTACATTCCATCGCAGACACTGCTCATTCCATGACAGATACCCTCAGTCCATTACAGACACCCCTCCTTCCAACATGTCATTCATCCAATCCAGTGAATTGGCAACATGGTGGAGGCAGTCACACATGTCAGACTGTGCCACATCCACAACCCTGAGCATTTATCTAGAGTACCTATGGAAACATGCCTGTGCCTACATGACTGCCATAAACATAAATTGAGTAGCATAGGAAGTGACACCTGCACCAGGTGGAGGAGAGACAGCAGGCCCCCTCCGCACACCACTACCAATACTCCTGTGTGGTACCTCACCCACACTTTGGCTACAGACAGACTCAACCAGCACTGAAGCCACAGCAGCCACACTTCCCTGATCAATGTCCCCACCCTTCACCTGTCCAATATCTGTGGGCTCAGCAGACTAGGTAGGTGTAGATCGACTGGCTGTGTCCAATGAAAATGCAGGGCATGGCTGGATGTCAACCTCTGTGTCAGATTCAACCTCTGCACCTCCAGACTGTGCCTCAGTTTTGCCACCATCATCATCACAGTCTGCTGATACATTGACATCAAGTGGTAGATGGCCCAAACTCCCACTGTCATGATCACCTCTGATAAAAAACAAAAACAGGAATAAATTAATAGCTGCACTACTATAGTGCAATATGTGCTAACAAGCTAACAGTGCTGCTGCTTTTACAGACAGTACAGCAATCTCTATCAAATTCACCTGCTAAAATATGTCTTTAAATTGCTCAGCAGTATTGACATAAAAATGTTTTGCTTACCATCTGCAGAACAGATACTCCTCTGTAGTCTAGATGGTCCTGGAAGAAGTTAAGCAAGAAGTAAGGGCAACCTCATCACAATTAACAGTAACACAGGGAGTAATACACCTTAATGGTCAAACACAACAGTATTCACCTGTAGAGGTACCAAAGCCTACCTGGAAGTTCCTCTTGGGATGTGCTTGCTTTCTGTGAAGGTGTGAGTCCAACATCCAGGACATGCTGTACTGCAGACTTCTGTGCGTTGTCATGATCCTGGATATTGGACAGGAACTGCTTATTGTCTGTTAATGTTGGTTCCCTAGCAGGACCTCCTCCAGTAGCCATCTGGTTATGGCCCACACCAGCTACTGTCCTCCTTGCAGCTGTGATCATGCCAGTGGTCCTGTGGTGCACCTGCTTCTATGTTTTGCCATGGCCACCCACAGCATTCAAGTCATCCACCAGCTGATGCCATATATGCATATGGTGTCCCATATCTCCCCATCCCCTTTCCAGTAGAAAAGCCCTATGTTGCCTAAAGGCATCTACTATCACCTGGTTCTCACCATCGGTGAAGGGGGTCTATGGGGATATGCACACCTAGGTGTCATAGTCATATGTGTCCTAAAATACAACAGAAGGATAATGCACATAAGAATCACAGAACTATAAAGTAACTGTTTCAATATAAAACAAAAAACTAGTCACTCAGTAATACCCACTGGAGAAACATCAAGCAGTCTAGAGATGTGAAATATGAACAACAGGCAGGATGTAAAACATGCTGAGTAACAATAGCAACATATCCTTGTTTGTGGCATAACTGTAACTCACCTTTGATCCCCCAAAAGAACAGTCTATCCTTGTTTGTGTAATAACAGTCACTCAACTCTTATTCCCACCACCCAAAACAACAGGCGGATGACACATTTTGGTAAGAAACCATCTCTGAAATGCTAAAAGTGCCATCAAAGGAACTGTCCCTGAAACATTTCTACATAGACTTAGAAAGTCAATTTTCCCCTAGATAGCTGCTTGTGAACCATCCTAGGCTTCCCTGTTTCTCCGTGTCCTACACAGTTGCTTACTGCTACCTGGGAAGCATTTTTTTAGACATGGATGTAGGCACCTACACCCAAACCTCCATGGTTTAGTTGATTCTACTAGTCCCACAGAAGAACCAGTTCCATCCAGCCCTCTCCCACTATTTACTACAGAACAAACCTGGCATAATGGACAGACATTTTCCCACAGTTTCTGCAGCCAGCCTGATGGACATGGGCATCCTGAGGCAATGTAGCAACTGCTTCATGTATATTAACAAACTATTATTCATAAAACTTACTAATACAAAATGTGAGAGATATATCTATGTTATAAATCTGGAATCAATGCTCTCTCTCTCTCTCTCTCTCTTATGAAACAGCAAATCTGATGTCAAATGGGTAGTCAGCATACACACTTCACATCTTCCACAAACCAGCAACAAAACACATAAACCCACATACTCGGAGGTACTCACTAAAAGTATACCAAAAGAACAGACACCTCCTAAATGCACACTGTTCATACACAATACAGCTCCAACAGCATCCACTACACATATAAGCACACACATCGACATCTCACCCTACAAGCCCCTAAGGCAAAATACCTCAAAACCAAATGTCTTGGTCATAGGTGACTCCATAGTGAGACACACAGATGTCCCATTCACCAGGCCGGACAAGGAGAAAGTCATGGTCAGCTGCCTGTCTGGTGCCAGGATCCACCAAATCATGCATGTACTCAAGTCTCTGAACAACAAGTACCGTTTTGACTCTGTCGTACTCAATGTTGGAGTGAACATCTTGAGACATACCTCACTGGATTATATGAAGATAGACATGACTGAGCATGCTGATTATATGTCGCAGGCAGGTGTCCCTAGCCCTAAGCAGCATTCTACCTTCACCCAAGATGATGCCTTACTACAAACAAAAAAATGATTGACTTCAACAATTAGCTTAGCTTCTGGTGTCAATCTATGGGAATCCAGTATCTGTCAGCCTGGGACAACACAGATGCAGGACCACACACTGTTTTGCCATGGATGGTCTTCACCTGTTACCTCTTTGTTTTTGGTTACTGGCTAAGGTACTTGACTCCCCCATAGTGCCTCTTTTAGGCGATGTCATAAGAGAAAAATTCCCAATGCAAAAACATCTTTTAGAGACTAACTCAAGGTTATGCTGCTTAATGCTAGAAGTCTAATCAGAAACTGCACTCACTGGAAGCACGCCTTACTTTGGAAGACAAAGATGTCTGTCCAGTATCAGAGACTTGGTTCAAGGCTGCAGAGAGTACCCTAGTCATACACTGCTTCCACACATTCAGACCATGAAATGAACATGAAAGAACCAAAGGGGGAGGTGTATCCATCTTCATCAAAGACAAATACACCTCAAGAGTGGTTAAACAGTATGACTCCTTAGAACTACTCCAAGTCTAGCTAATTGTAGGAAAGACTCCCCCCACATCATTGTTAGCTATAGTTCCCCCCACCATGAACCAGTAAATCATACTGCCTACCTGGACCTTCTTGAGTCACTCACAGTACAGCCAAACACCCTAGTCATGGATGACTTTAACTGTCCCTCCATTGACTGAACAACATATATGAGCACACGAGCACTAACATGCTCACCCTAACATTCCCGGACTCTGTTAACACAATTGCTCTGGAACAGATAGTAGGCACCCCCACAAGGGGCTCAAATATCCTCGACCTAGTGCTCAGCAATATGGGAGATTGCTGCTCCACCCTATGTGTGGGGCCCTCCCTGGTAAGGTCAGATCACAAATCTGTTTTGTTCGAAGCGATGTTCACAACTGCCCCCCCCCCCCGAGCAAAAAGGTTAAAAAATTTATACAAAGCAAACTATAGCTTATAGCCTCCTATGTGATGGCATAAATAGTTTCAAACCCCCGCTCTCCACTGACAGCAGTGTCTCCCATATTGAGGAGTACACTAATGCCTTGTATAAACAGCTATACAAGTGCATAGACTCAGCCATACCTATGGATTAAATCAGGATGCTCATGAAAAAACATACCATCCTGGTGGGCATCCAGCATAAACAGGTTATACAACAACAGAAAGAAATTGCTGACTAAGAACAAGAAGGAAAGGTCTCAGCAGAGGAAAGACGCCCTCCACAGCTTGAATATGCAAATTAGGCATCTTGTTTAAGTCCTCCAAACCTAACCACGAAACCAAATTAGCATCTCTGGCTAAGGATAATCACAAAGTAACCTTAAAGGGAAGGCTCAGATTTGCTCTGAACTAATAATGGATGGTACCACTCATATGAAACTTGCTAAAATTGCCAACCTTCTAGCAAGCAGGTTCAGCAAAAACTTCACTCCACTGTCCCCACCAATCATACCCCCAAACTATACCTGTCACCAGTCCTCTACTTAGTATCTCTTATGAGCAGGTCATAACCTCCCACTCCAATGCCAGAAACACAGCCTGTATGAGAATGGACAACATCCCAGGCTGCTTACTAAACAGTCTACAACAGGAGCTGGTGCAACCATTGGGTACTCTCTTCAACCACAGTCTATGTACTGGCTTTTTCCCATCCAAATGAAAAACTACAGCTGTGATCCCTTTGCACAAATCGGGTCCCTCAACCTACCCTAGGAATTATAGACCCATAAGCCTAACCTGCCTTATCTGTAAGGCTATTGAAAGAATTATCATGGACTTATTCAACAAGGATATAGTAGACCTTCAAACTCTTGACCTGACCCAATTTGGTTTTCTTAAAGGCAGATCATGCCTGTTGAACATGATGGACTTCTTTGAAAATGTCACCAAAGTCTTTGATGAAGGCAGAACAGTGCATACTGCCATTCTCAACTTAGCCAAGGCCTTTGACTCTATCCCCCACCCAGGCATCATCAATAAACTCACCCAGATGGAAATAAATCCATATGTCATTAGATGGTAGCCAAATGGCTTACCGACAGAATGTATAGTCAAAGTACCAGCAGACCTATTACTTATGGTGTTCTTCAAGGATCTGTGCTGAGTCCACTTCTGTTTGGAATCTTGAAGTTCAGGTGAAAGTAAATGGCCTTTGGCTTACCAAGTTCGCTAATGACTGCAAACTGAGTGCAGTCATTGAAACTCAAAACAATGTCTCTTTACTACAAAAATGGCTTACACAGACAAATGACTGGTGCAAAAGCCACAGACTTAAACTTAATGCATACAAATGTATTATCATCCCCTTTGGTAAAGGTGAAGTCCCAGCAAATTACAACAATAACAATACCTTCCTAAGTTCAAACCCAGTGGTGAGAGACTTGGGAATGTAGGTTGACTGCAGCCTTAACTTCGATCATCATGTATCCACAGTGGGGAGGAAGGCCTTCTATGTTGCCCATCTCATAAGAATGGAAGAGCATCCAAAATGAAAGAGATTATAACTCCTCTGTACTCGTCCCTCATCAGACCAATACTAGAGTGCAATGCTCCATTCTGTATGTACCTCACCAGACACATGCAGCAGCTGGAGAGATCTCAGAGGTTTCTCACCAAGAAAATGCAAGGCCTACATCACATGTCACTATACTCTGTATCATACAGACCGTTAGAGTCAACATGTGCCTGTGCTGCCTTAATGGAAATGTTGCACATCTGCAAATCTAATCAGACAAGGCTCACTCGCTGTAGAGACCTTAACCTAGCCAGCAACTTAAACAGGACTTGCTGGAGAGACAGATATGTCTCCCAGAGGCTGCCACTCCTCTGGAACAAATTCCCAATTCAAGTTAAACAGGGCTCCTCAATGACCCAATTTAAGTGTAACTTGGACAATTGGATGGAAAACTATAAATTCACCCCTGAGGTTTCAACTATGTCCCTTTTGGATAGAGGCATCCTGTGCTGATCATAAATTCATGTGCTAATATAGTGTATTTCTCTCTGTCTATGAGGGAATGGAGGTAGAACATGGCTAGGCTTGTAAAGGTCCTAGGGCCAATAGCCTAGTAACCTCCTGTGATCCTATGATCCCAGGGTATCTATCACAGAGCATTGCAATGGTTTGACAAGCATGCCAATGTCAGCAGTAGACTTATAAGTAATGCATACAGATAAAAGTATAAAAAGCTTTCCTTCAGATTTTCTTAAATACATTCCAGCATCTGCAGTATGTAGCTGACAAAAAGCAAGCAAACCTTCTGAAGTTCTGTAATCCTCTGTACAGGTATATGCTGAAGGAAAAGCATTCTTGCAGTCTAACAAACATATACAACTCTTCTCAACATCAGTTTGGCTAGCTACACATTTGCGTTTTTATGATGATGTAGATTAATTAATGGATTGCATCTGTCTTTGTCTGTGTTTCCCAGATGCTAATTACAGCATAAGCAGCTGAATTGCTTGATAATTAGTCAATCTGGTGGAGCTATTCAACCAGCTATAAAACATCCATGTAGACTACATTCTGTTTTTTCTTGCAGATTTCAAAACTTTTGGAGGACAGACATGAAAAGTCTACAGAGACAGAATATTAGGAGTTGCTGTTGTTTTAATCCAGCTGTATGTGCTAGATGCTGAAGACAATGCTGTTGCTGTAAATAGGCCTAGGCTAAGAAGGAGAAGACTTTTCAGGCCATGTTTTAACTTATCACAACCTACATGATGTGGAAATTGTTGCGGGCTACAGGGTGGACAGGGACATACTACAGGAACTCTGCAACTTCTGCTGCCCTCAACTCTGAGCCACAGCCAGCCAAGGGGAACCCATCCCAGTGGAAACTAAAGCCTGTGTAGCCCTTAGAATCTTAACTAGTGGTACCTTTCAGAGACCAGCAGGGGACATGCTGGGTGTGTCACAAGCATCATCATCCAGGATCCTCCACCAATTCCTGAATTTTATGCTCAAATTGCCAGTGAGCACATATATTTTCCCCATACTTCTGAGGAGAGGGACAGAGAAATGCAACAGTTGTACAAGGTATCCCACTACCCTGAAGTACTGGGTGCAATAGATTGCACTCATGTAGAAATGAAGGCACCACCAGGGGAGCAGGGTATGCTCTACATTAACAGAAAAGGCTGCCTTTGTGTGTAAGGGAATCACATTGAACATATGTGCTGGCAACCCTGGCAGTTACCACAAGTCACATATCTGGCACACCTCCCAAATGCACCAGATGTTTGCTAGGAGGGATATCCCACAGGGAAATTTACTGGGGGATGCAGGCTATGCACTGGAACTGTGGATGATGACACCCGTAAGAAATGCACACACACCCAAGGAAGAATGCCATAATGAGGCACACGCTCAAACCAGAAAGGTCATAGAGAAGTCACAGTTCCAGTGCCTAGATACATCTGGGGGAGCTCTGCAGTACAATCCATGGACATGTACTGAAATCCTCACAGTATGTGCCATGCTACACAACATAATCCTGAGGAAACAGATGCATCAGGATCAGAATCAGAAAGAGCAAGGGGCAGACAGCACACCACCTATGCCAATGTCACCACAGCCAAAGGCAGATGAAGAGTCTGAGGGGGAACCACCAGCTGCTGTGGCTGTAGGCAGAAATAGGCACATTCAGTATGCCCTTGCATTGACTGAGACTATGCATAGTACACTCACTCACCACCGAGGGGCCTAAAACCTTTGTCCTTTTCACATATAGTAACATTGATGCCAGGCAACTCACATAACCTTTACCTCCCCATGTATTGACTGTGTATTGCTTGCATCAGACAGAGTTAGCCATAGACCAACACTGTAGCAATTGCTACATTTACAAGGTAAGTCCTGAACCTGAAGTGTATTGTTTAATAATATTATGTCATATCCTTTTATTTCATCACTTGTTACAGTAAGCAAGTAAAAGGTGGAAGATGTATACAAACATTACCATAACACATGACAGCAGACACTTTTTTGACTTATATGTGTCCATTAGCAAGTAGTAGGCCTCAGGCATCAAAAATTCACATAGTCATACCTCTCAAAAGTATTAATGATCGATGCATGCCCTCAGTTTAGCACCATACTTTTGTACAGGAAAAAATCACTGATGAGAGAAGTTAGAAAGTAATGATACACATTGCAGTTTCTGACTTCACAACCTTCACAAGATCAAGCAAAAGGCAGGATCTAAAACAAGGAGAGTAACAAGAACAACATATCCTTGTCCATGTCATAATGGTAACTCCCCTTTGCTCCCCCCCTCCAAAAGAACAGTCCATTCTGGTTTGTGCCATAACAGTAACTCACCTTTGCTCCCCCACAAAAGGACAGTCCATTCTTGTTTGTGCCATAATAGCAACTCACCTTTGCTCACCTCAAAGGAACAGTCTATGCTTGTATGTGAGATAGCATTAACTCAGCTTTGCTTCCCAATCAACAGAACAGTTGTACTCTTGTATGTGCCATAACAGTAACTAACCTTTGCCCCCATAAAATACAGCCTATGCTTGCTTAAGCCATCCAACCTGCCCTTCAGTTGTTGGCAAATGCATATCATATTATTGCCAGTTAATATCCTCACACATTTTAAGGCCAATGGTATAGCATGGCTTACAGACTGAATGTCTCAGAGTACTGGTCAGATAACTGATGAATGACCAGGAAACACAGAAAGGTAAGACAGAGCTGTATATTTGCAATCAATAGTCATAACAGGTGCACTAAGTCTAAATATAATAATAAATGTGGAAATAACAGTTTATGGTTCAATATACGTGAATATTCTGTTGCAGTTGGTTTTGTGAAGAATGACTTCAGTTCTTTGCTGCAAAGCTGTTTGTATGGTAAAGCAGAAAGAGGCACCCATCCTATTTTCTGAAGGCGCATTGGAGTGAGATTTGAAATCCAGACCTATGTAGAAATATTTCATGTGTACTAACATTTCCTATTGTGTATGACATAGATTACTTTACCTCATTTCAACTATTTCTCTTTTTTTATTTATTTTTTATACCAAATAATACTAAAACCTGAAAGAGAAAACTCAATTTGCCAACAAATAAAGAGGAGGTTGGATGTTAATGAAAAATAACCTGTGAATTGTGCACTGCTTACTTGCATTTCCAGTCTTTACAGACCTACATGTGACACACCTACCTGATATAAGCTTTCATAGTTGCCATCCCTGAAACACAAATACTGAGGGAGTGCTTGCACTATGTTTGCATCTCTACATGGATCCAATTTTTTGGGGATTCAGCAATTCTAATGAGTTCAGAACTCATTTGCATCTTCAACATGCTGAAAACCCTGATTCTAGACTGTTGGCAACTGCATAGCTGTGGAAAGTGAAGGGGAGCTGAATGCTGAACACGGAATGGAAGATATTACTTAGGGATATATCTGCACAGAGGAGTCCTGCTTTTTAGATGGCTATGCCTGCATTTCTTCAGCCACATATTGTATATGCTGACAGTCTGTTTAATGGCTTTTACATTTATTTTGATTAGCACACACTTATAGCTTTAGCTGTCCGCATTACTTAACAATGTGCACTGTTCATTTGGGGATGGGGAGGAAAGTTGAATTTCTGTTTTGGCACCAAGATTGCTTTTCATAATCTCCTATTGTTGCATCCAACCTGCTGTCACATATTAGGGTCAGTTCTGTACAAATTTCACACATTTTACACTGTCCGTGTAGCATACCTCTCAAATGTATAGATTTTCACAAAATGTCCAGATTGTTGCCCCATACTTTTGGCCCATTTATCATAAAATTGTCATTTTTTTCTGGCAATCACTGGCAAATCATAAAGGGTTAAAGTCAGAAAATAATGACAGACATTTGAATTTCAGGCTTCATACCCTTTAGAAAATTCATGCTACTGCAAAACCTGTTATTCTATCAATTTTCTAACTTTATAAGAGCAATATTAAAAAAAAAAGTGTCATTGTTTTTTTGTACCTTTGTCCACCCATTATCAATGTTTTTTTCCAAATGTCTTGCTCTAAGAGGTTGAGAGGTATGCCGTGTTTTGAATACAGAAAGAAGACTAGCATGGAGTCTACACAGGTCCTTTCCAGCTTGTTAAATTGCTCCGCCATGTTTCCTGGGTCAATTAGCATGCTATTCAGCTGCTTATGCAGCTGATTAGCATTGTTTCTGCAGGGGTGCGTGCCTGTGCGGCACTTACTGAATTCAAATTTTCCCATAGTCATGTGCTCATTGCTCAATGACACAAACATGGTAAAAAAACACTGTATAGGCTTTATTGAATCTTGTTTTTTTTTTTCTTTTTTTTTTTTTTTTTTGTGATGTAAAACAGTCTCTGATGACTGACATGATAACTGTGTTATAGGAGGAAGAAAAAAGTTATGAGGTATGTAAAATTATGTGAAGAAATTCTGCAGATAGATGCTATACGTGTAGGTAAATAGTGAAATTTGCATATAATAGAAGTAAAATAAGAACAGAAATAGATTTATATGTTCAAAATGGTTAAATAAGATAAAAGTGACAAAAAGCATTGGGTATTATAGATCATTGTGCAATATGTGTGGTGTTCAACTAAGATGAAAGGGAAAGGGAAATGGAAATAAGGAAAGTTTTAATGACATTAATAGCAGAATGCTTTAAGATTAGAAAGTAGAAAGAAAAAATAAAGCATTTATGGGATGATCCTACTACTATGAAATATTTATAGGAAAGTATTACAGAATGGTTGGTGACTTTTAAAGTCAAATATAAGACAAAATATTTGATGCAATAAAAGAGATTTGTTAAGGAAGAGAAGACAAATATAAGGATGTGATGAAGAATGAGGAGATTTTGAAAAAGGGATATGAGACTAATTAGAACTGGGACTTTCAAGAAATGAAGGACATTTTGAAAAAAAACAAGACTTTTTGAAAGGGAAAAATATAAGAAGGTGGGCCAATATGATTTCACTAAAGCTACAATATAACAACAATTGCAGTATTCAGAAATGATCAAGGTATGCAGAGGAGGAAAATAAAATATAAAACTGTCTTTTCTAGTAAGCTTGAAAATATTTTGCCCAGAGTGTATACAGGTATTCACAACTGTGAAAATGTAGTGGCTAATTTCTAAGAACTATTACGATTAACTGATAATGATGTTGAGGAAATGGAGCACTTTAGCTCCACAAGGACATTTAACAACATAAGTATTGTGGATTGAAAGATGGGGAAGATGAATAGAAAGACTGGAGGGGTCAAGATAAAAAAGGCTATGTATACATGTAATGGGGGGCAATGATGGCCATTTTGTGGCTATTTATCTACTTAACTGAATGACTGGTTGATATGCTGGTTGCATGCCTTAACAATGTCAGTAGTGTAATGGGCCCAATGGAGCTAATGTGCTAAGAACACAGAACAACAAAAGTGTGATGAGAGACTTGGTGACACAGGTGGACAGTGGTCTCACCTTCGATAAACACATTGCCACAACAGTCAGGAAATCCTTCTATGTGGCAGACCTCATCACTAAGGGCTTTTCATCCAGAAAAAAGGAGGTCATTGTCCCACTGTACTCATCCCTCATTAGACCCATTATAGAGTACAACACCTCATTTGGTATGTACCTCACAAGACATCAGCAACAGCTGGAAATGCCACAGAAATACCTCACTAAAAGAAGCACAGGCCTAAAGCAGATGCCCTATGCTGACTGTCTAAAAAAACTCCAACTATACTCTGTGGCATATTGTCTACTCAGAGGTGATCTCTGCTTAACATATAAGGCTATGTCAAACCCTGAGCTGTTGGACATGCTCCACTTAAAGAAATCCCAATCCCTCAGAGCCACACGCTCCAGGGATCTAAACCTTGTCATTGCAATGAACAAAACTTGTTGGAAGGATAAGTTCCTGACCCAGAGACTCCCCATACTCTGGAATAGACTGCCCATACATGTCAAGCAGAGCATCTCCTTGGTCTTCTTCAAAAGGAACCTTGACAATTGAATGGGAGATAGGAAATTCACTCCGGGGATCACATCAGTCACTCTGCAAGTCAGGAGTCCAGGGAAGTAAATATTGTGGGAAGAAATATCCAGGAAATTGTTATGGCTAGGCTTGTATATGCCCTATGGCTGATAGCCTAGTACCAACCTATGAACCTATAAGAATGGAATCTTGATATATGTGATTTGATGGTAGTGGGCAAGTACAACCTTTGTTTGATAAACTAATACCAATGCAATACAAGGAATACATGGAAGAAGCATTTGAGAACTCTATGATGCATTGCTTTAAAGTAAGGTAACACAAATGCTATATATTTGCATCAGAGATTATTGCACTGTTTTTCTTGCTTTTGAATTTAAATATTGTTAATGTTATACAGACAGTTAAAATATAACAACAAATCATACCTCTCAACCATACAGATTTTGGCAGAATGTCTAGATTTTGGCCTCATATTTTTGGTCTGTTTTTCATAAAATTGTGGTTTTCTGGCAAATTTGTGGCACATCATTATAGACTGAAGTAGAAAACATTGATAGATGTTTGAGTTTCAGACTTCCTACCCTTCATGCTACTCCAAAACCTGTTGTTCTATCAACTTTCTAAGTTTGTAAGAGCAATATTTAAAAATTGTCCCACTTGTATTGATGGGTTTGTCCAGATTTCTTGCTCTAAGAGGTTGAGAGCTATGCAACAAACGTCAACTTGGCAGGAGTGAGAAGAAACCAATAATTTTATTGAGTGAAAATAAACCAGCAAGTTTAATTAGTGCTTTCATCAAACTCATATAGAATTTCCTCAGAATAATCACGTGACTGGTCAATTTCCAATAAATAAGAATTAAAAATTCACATGTCCAATGTTGTTACATAACAAAAACACAGATAGATTTGTTCAATCACTCAGGCTTCACCCTTGTGATACCCTCAGTCAGTCATGGATTATTGCTAAATTAGATGACTTCATTAACAGGAGCACCAAAGAACATATGCAATTATTTGCAACTAAGCCAGATTTTAAAATAAGGCATTGGAGATTATGCTTAACTTAAAATTATTGTTAAAGAAGATGCAATGGGTCACTTCTGTATGTCATGATTATGTGGATCGATCAGAGTCAATTTAATGACAATAAATGTAATTTGTGCTTAAAAATAAATACATTTAACATAAAAATTAGAAATAACAGCTAACATGTCCTAGAAAACATCCAAGTTTCTCTCAATGCAGTGTTTCAGTGTTACAGTGTATTGGTTACACAAGATTAGCACATTCCCTCTAATGGAACTCTGGGAGTTTGCAGAGTAATTTCCAATGCATGGAGCCTAAGCGTTTTGATATAAACAAATTATGTCCTCACATTTCAAACAAATATTAATGTCTCTGGAACCACAGGGGTTATTAAAGAAGTGTAAATGGCAAACTCTTCAGTACAAACTATTTGTACAATGGTAGTATTCGTTATGATTTTAGCTCTTAAACAAGATTTTTTAAGTTGAACATAGTCGGCCAGATTCAATAAAGCCTACACGGTCCACTTACACTGTGTGCACATCAAGTTAGTGCACTGTTTAGAGCCATGCACAGCCTTACAAACAAGGTAAACACTGTGGAATGCAAATTGCAGCATAGGCAGTGGAATTGTATGCTAATTGACCAATCCAAGATGGAGGAGCTATTCAACAAGCTATAAATTTTACCTAGCACACTGGTTATGGGGGATTTCAATTATCCCACCATCAACTGGGAAATGTATGTTAGCCCTAACTTGCTAGTGCAAAAGTTCCTTGCCTTTGTTAATTAAAATGCCCTGAAACAAATTGTCCATTTCCCAACAAGGGGAACACACATTCTGGATCTGATCCACACCAACATGTAAAACAGATGCACTGCCACAGCTGTCTGACACTCATTAGGTAAAAATGATCATGAATCAGTCACTTTTGAGCTGGCACTAACACCAGAACGCCCAAAGGGTGAAATCAGACTAAAAAACTTCACCAAGGCAAACTATACCCCCTAGGCGAAGGTATAAATGCATTCCAAGCCCCACCCAAGCTGAAAGTAGAAACTACACTGAAGCTTACACTAAAGCCCTGTACAATCACTTGCATAAGTGTATAAGCTCGGCTGTACCAGAAAGAATCAAAGCCAGAGCCCCAAGTAAAAACAAGCTGCCATGATGGATATCCAACATCAACAAACTTTATAACAAATGCAAAAAGTTGCTTTCCAAGAAAACAAAGGCAAGGCCCCAACACCCTCCTCAGCCTCAACAGGCAAATAAGACAACTTGTAAAATTCTCCAAGGGCTCCTTTCAGAGAAACTTAGCAAGTACACCCAAGGATAACCATAAGGCATTATACAGCTACTTATGTAACCTAAAGGGTAGAACCCAAGCATGTGCAGAACTAGTGACCAACAGTATCACACAAACTGACCCAGCAGAGATAGCAAACCTGCTAGCAGATAAGTTCAGAGAAAATTTCACTCCCTTATCCCCTCCTAACTTGCAACAAACCTCAAACCTTCCACCAACCCCCTCACCCCCACCCCACCCTACATATCTGAAGAGCAGGTCCTCAGAGCTTTTTCCAAGACAAAAAACACAACCTCTATGGGACCTGAAGACATCCCTGGCTGTCTTCTAAACAGGCTAAAACATGAACTAGCATCACCACTAAGTACCCTTTTCAATCATAGCCTAGCCACAGGCTTTGTTCCTGTGGAATGGAGAACAGCAACAGTTATTCACCTCCACAAAGGTGGTCCAGCAACAGACACAGGGAATTACAGACTTAAAAGCCTGGCCAGCCTAATCTATAAGGCCATGGAATGTATCATTATGGACTTAATAAATAAAGACATAGGTGACTTCCAAACCCTGGATCCTACCCAGTTCAGCTTCATTTAGGGCAGATCCTGCCTGTTAAATCTGATGGATTTCTTTGAAAATGTGAACAAGGCCATTGATGAGGGCAAATCTGTGCACACAGCATACCTCAACCTGACAAAGGCTTTTGACACAATCCCAAATTCAGGTATTACCAATAAACTTAGCAAACTGAATGTAACCGGCTGCATAGTAAGATGTGTTAACTGGTTCACAAACCAGACACACACTATCAAAGTGAGTGACATCAGCCAGCAGACCTGTTACCAATGGGATGCCACAGGTTTCAGTGCTAGGGTACTGCTGTTTGGTATATACTTCTCAGAAGTTCAAGTCAAAATTAAGGGGTTGTGGCTGTCTGCATTTGCAGAGAACTGCAAACTAGGTGCAATCATTGCATCCTCAAATGATATCAGTATACTCCAGGTGGGTCTCATGCAGACCAACGACTGGTGTATTAGTCATGTTCTCAAACTGAATGCAAAGAAATGCATCATCATTCCCTTCAGCACAAACAATGTCTCCTCACACTATCAAATCAACAACAATACTTTAAGTACCCATGAAGTGGTAGGGGACCTGGGATCAAAAGTTGACTGCGACCTTACCTTCGACCACTATGTGTCTACCGTAGCAAGGAAAGCTTTCTACATAGCACACTTGATTAGTAAAGGCATCACATTGAGAGCAAAAGAAATTATAACCTCCCTATACTCGGCACTTATACGGCCCATAATTGAGTATAATGCCTTGTTTGGCATGTACCATAATAAGCACTTGCAGCAATTAGCAAGACCTCAGAGATTTCTAACAAAGAAGATCAAGGAGCTCTGGCACAGACCAACTAAAGTCCCTGTCACTATACTCTGTATCATATAGACTTCTTAGGGGAGACTTATGCCTGGCCTACAGAGCAATCCAAGACCCAAACCTAATGAACTTGCTGCATATCCATAAATCAAATGAGACCAGGGCTACCCATTCCAGGGACCTAAATATGGCCTGCAACTTAAATAGGACATGCTGGAGGAATAGATTTATCTCCCGGTGACTGCTGCTCCTTTGGAACAGGCTACCAATTCATGTGAAACAGAGCACCTCTATGATACTGTTCAAGAGGAACCTGGACGAGTGGATGGGGATAAACCCCACACCCCTTCTGGACATGGGCAGTCATCACTAAATGCAATCTTGGGTACTGACTAGCATTTCTATGGTATTACACTGGGATGAAATGGCTAGATTTAAAATCACCTCCAGGTCGATAGCCTAGTAATCTCCTATGATCCTATGAGCATATAAAGAATCAGTGTTGGTTTTCCCTGGGAATCCAAAACTTATTGGAATACAACCACAGAAAGATGTTTACTTAGAAGCAATGTTATGTGCTACTGTTGCTTTAATTTATGTGTATGTGCAACAGGCTGAAGTCTATGCTGCTGCTGCTGTTGCTAATAGACCAAGGCCAATAAGGAGAAGAGTTTTCAAACCTTGAGTAATTTATCACAATCTACATGATGTGGAAATTGTCTACCACTTCAGGGTGGATAGTGACACTACAGGAAGTCTACAACCTCTGTCATCCTCAACTCAGAGCCAGGGCAAATTGAGGGGAACTCATCCCAGTGGAGACAAAGGTATGTGTAACACTTGCAATTTTAGCATTTCTATAATTGCATTTTTATTTAATTACTAAATTGTAAACTGCTTTTTCATACTGAGACTTGTATTTTCTCTTTGTAAGTGCTCTTTCTATGCATTTAAAGTGAGGTTTATGTGTTCTGCTCAGGTGGCATAATCTTGATAGAGGCCTGCTGTTGTCCAAGCTTGGTAGTTTTGTTTGTTGAGTTTCCTGTGTTTCTGGCAGCCATTTTCTGCTGATAGTCTGTCTTCATTATTATTGAGAGTAACAGGTTGTCCTGACCTTCTGTAGTATGAGTGATTGGGTAATAGCAGGGGCTAATAGGACTGAGTAGTAATTTGATCTTCTAACTCTTCCATCCTTACTAGTATATAAACCCTGTGTCTGGAAAAGGTTGTGCTTGTATTTATCAGGCTGTGGATGGTAATTCATTACTGAAACTAAGCAGAAATTCCTTAAGATTCCTAGAGCAGGATAAGTTATTTCTTACACTTATTTCATTGAATTGCACTTCTGTAATGCTTATAATTGTGCTATACAGTTAATATGCTACATTTTGCACTGTTATAAAGCTTTTTTACTGTTTCACTGCATTTATGTACTGTTTTATACTGTTTTAACTGTATTTTTTATTGCTAGATACTGTTTCATTACTCTAATTGCATGCTTACTGAATTACTTAACTGTAAACTGCTTTTTCATAACGAGAATTGTATTTTCTGTTTCTGGGTGCTCTATCTGTGCTTTTCTGTGCATTTTTGATTTTTTGAGGTTTCTGTGTTTTAGTCTAGTCTGTTTGCAGTTAAAAGCATTCTCTAGAGTCTGCTTGCTCCTTGATCTGTTTAAAACTTTCATTTAGTGGCTACAGCTAGTAGCTGTAATAGTTTTAGTTTCCCACACCCCCTCCCTATTCCTGTGGTGTTCTTATACTTGGTGGCTTTGCAGTTGCCCGCCCATACTGCATATTTTGTCTGGGACACTCCTCCCAGTCTAGTGTCATTAGTTCATTCAATCTAACAGAGAGAGAACATTTGTGAAGGCCAACCAACTCAGATTCTTAACTTTGAATTAACTTCTGTTCCAGCTTTTTCCATTTCCACTTTACTGAAAAAAAAATTCTAAGCCTGTTTCCCCCCCTTTCCTGTAACAAGTGTAGTCCAGATACATATTTACTGTATCTAGGACTGTTTGTAAGCTCCTGACCCCCCCCCCCCGCTTAACTAGGGTTAAACTATTCCCAGCGCCATAAAGTCTACTCTTCAAATTTTCCCTTACAACTAGCCAGCTTCTTAGTTTTAGCACTCAGATATGTTTCTTTGAGCTCAGCACTTGTTCAGAACTCATTGTAATCACCAAATAAGCTACAAATTACTACAGCACTCAACTTTCCTCACTTGTCTAGAGAAAAACAGTTTTTAGTACTTAATAAATAAGCACCTATCCAGGCATGTCTAAAGGTCAGATCCCGGTGTTCTTTCCTGTCTACCTGATGAATCTGGGCATCTTGGGGCAATGCAGCAATTCCCTCATGTACACAGACAACCCTCTCCTCCTACCACCCAACACTACAACATGTGAGAGATGCACTTATATAGAAAAAAACTGGAAGCAAAGCTCTCTTCACTGAAGACTGGACTAGACAGTCAAGAGGAGAAGGTAAACACGTGCACCACAGCACACTCATCACATAGTCCCTCAAAACCTACACCACCAAAACGCACACATAGAAGCACAAAACACATGCCTACATTTGCAGAGGCTCTCAATAAAAATCTGCCCAAGCAACCGAGACCTCCAAAGCAAAAATGCAAGCAACCTCCACCCCCAACACAACCCAAATGACAAATAGCCCACAAACTCAGTGTGCCACTCAACTACAGCCCATAAGACATAATGTACCCAACTCTCTAGTCATAGGTGACTCTATAGTCAGGCACACTGATGTTCCACTCACCAGGCTAAATAAGGAGAAAGTTACTGTCAGCTGCCTGTTGGGGTGCCAGGATCTGCCACATAATGCACGCACTCAGGTCACTCCACAACAAGTACAAATTTGACTCTGCCATTGTCCATGTTGGTGTGAATGACCTGAGACATACCTCCTTGGACTACATGAAAAGAGACATGGAGGAGCTCTCTGATCTTGTAGCCCAAGCAGGTATGACCCTATCCCTGAGTAGCATCCTGCCATCACCCAGAATGATACCACAGTACAAGGACAAAATGATTGACTTCAACAATTGGCTAAGCTTCTGGTGTAATTTTAAAGGAATCCAGTATCTGTCTGCCTGGGATGTCATGATCGACAGACCACGATGCTTTGCCAGAGATGGTCTGCACCTGTCGCCCTTGGGATTTCGGATACTGGCAAGGTCTCTTGCCAACCCTATATTGCCTTTTTTAGGCAAGGTTCAAATGACAAATTCACCACCATAACAGGTACAAGCAAGCAAAATCTGAGGGTAATGCTACTCAACGCTAGAAGTCTAAACCTCAAAATGCAATCACTTGAGGCACTCCTTAAAATGGAGAACATCGACATCAGTGCAGTGACAGAGACCTGGTTCAAAGCTCCAGAGAGCACCCCTGCGTTACCAGGTTGTAATTTATACCACACCTTTCGGCCACCTAATCCAGACCAAAACACTAAAGGTGGAGGTGTGTCCATATTCATTAAGGATGTCCACACCTCCAAGCTAGTTGCTCAGCATAATACATCCGTGATTATCCAAGTGCAACTAACTCTGGGCAAGACTGCAATCCAAATTGTAGCTTGCTACAGACCCCCACCATGCCCCAGGATTTCCACTCCTCTTTTCTTGATACACTGGAAAATATTAGGGTATAACCCAACACCCTAATAATGGGTGATTTCAACTACCCCACCATTAACTGGGAAAACTACTCATGTACCAACTCTTTCGCTCAACGTTTTCTGGAATTCATAAATTCCAATGCCTTGGATCAACTTATCCGCACTCCCACCAGGGGCAGCAATATCCTAGACCTGGTCATTACCAAAATGGGTGACCGGTGTTCCACAGCAGATGGTCAGATCTGACCACAAGCTAATCACCCTAGACATCTACATCCCGCCCCCACCCCATTAGGGAAACAACCGTAAAAAATTTCTCCAAAGCCAACTTCACACTTCTTAAGACAGAAATGGCTAACTTCATGACACCCATGCAGATGGACAATAGAGGTATGACTGCTAAGTCCTACACAAATGCACTTTATAAGCACTTACATGAGTGCATGGATCATGCTCTCCCTAACAGAACCAAGATGCTATCAACCAAAAAAAAAAGGAAGCCAATCTGGTGGTCTTCTGCCATAAACAAACTACAACAGAAGTAAGAAACTGTTGCAAAAAAGAGTAAAATCCCATGACTGGAGGAACTCCCTGGTCAGCCTCAGTAAGAAGCTGAGATCCCTCATAAAATCCTCCAAAGCTAGTTATGAAAACAAAATCACCACTGATGCTAAAGACAACCACAAAGAATTCTATAGCTATGTCAAGAATCTCAATGGCAACACTCAGATCTGCTCTGAGTTAAAGCACAATGGCACTAAATATACAGAACATCCTGGCAGATAGGTTCAGTGCTAACTTTACCCCCTCTCACCCCCTAAAGGGCCCATCTCTATACCAGAAGAATACAAAGTTCCTATAATTATGGCTGCACAGGTAAAAACTTCACTCTCCAAAGACAAGAACACAGCATCCATGGGACCTGACAGCATCCCAGACTGCAGTCTACATGAACTACAGAATGAACTGGCACCCAACTAAGTACCATGTTCAGTCATAGCCTCACCTCAGGCTTTGTGCCCATTGAATGGCGCACTGCGACGGTTATCCCACTCCACAAAGAGGGAGCCACGACAGACCCTGGGAACTACTGCCCCATTAGACTGATGAGCCTGGTCTGCAAGGCCATGGAACGTATCATCATGGAACTCATAAAGAAAGACTTTGGTAATCTCCAAACTCTGGACCCCACACAGTTCAGGTTTGCAAAAGGCAGAGCATGTCTCCTAAACCTGATAGACTTCTTTGAAGAAGTCACCAAAGCCATAGATGAGGGTAAGGTGGTTCACACAGCCTATCTAGATCTCGCCAAGACTTTCAACACCATCCACCACTCTGGAATTATAGATAAACTCACTAAACTAGGTATAAATCCCTATGTCACAAGATGGGTTGCCAACTGGCTTACTGACAGAACTCACACTGTGAAAGTAGCAGACTCCAAATCCGACTTCAGACCAGTGACAAGTGGAGTACCACAGAGTTCAGTCCTGGGTCCTCTCCTGTTTGGTATCTACTTCTCTGAAGTACTGACTAACACAGAAGGTCTTTGGCTAACTAAGTTCACAGATGACTGCAAACTAGGAGCCATAATCAAAACTCTTAATGATGTGGACATCCTACAAAAGGGCCTCACTGAGACAGATGCCTCAAGCTCAATGCCAAAAAGTGCATTGTCATTCCCTTTGGTAAAAACTCTGTACCCATGAACTACCACATAGGCAGTAGTCTACTTAACACTGAAAGTGTGATAAGAGACCTTGGGACACAGGTAGACAGTAGTCTCTCCTTTGATAATCACATCGCCACAGTGGTCATAGGTTCATAGGTTCATACTAGGCTATCTGCCCTAGGGCATTTATAAGCCTAGCCAGAGTGTGTGTGGCTTTCACCACCCCTTAGGATGAGAATACTATACCCATTAGTTTGCTGTGCCTCTGTCCAGCAGTGATACAGAGATTATTCCCGGGGTAAACCTACGATCTCCCATCCACTCGTCAAGATTTCTCTTGAACAAAGTCAGTGAGGGGCTCTGCCTCACATGGACTGGGATTCTGTTCCATAGTGTAGGGAGTCTCTGGGTGATGAATCTGTCCCTCCAGCATGTCCTATTTATATCCGTGTTGAGGTTTAAGTCTCTTGCTCTCGTGTCTCTGGTGGATTTGGATTTTTTGAGGTGGAGCATGTCCATTAATTCCGGGTTGGACATGGCCTTGTATGTCAGGCACAGATCACCTCTGAGCAGACGGTATGCGATTGAATAGAGCTGGAGTTTCTTCAGTCGGGCATCGTATGACATATGTTTGAGCCCCTTTATCCTTTTGGTGAGGAACTTTTGGGGTCTTTCCAACTGCTGCAGGTGTCGGGTAAGGTACATTCTGAATGGGGCGTTGTACTCAATCACTGGTCTGATAAGTGAAGAGTACAGGGGTACAATGACCTCTCCTGATCTGGATGTGAATCCCTTCATGATCAGGTGGGCAATGTAGAAGGTCTTCCTAACCACTTTGGCAATGTGAGTGTCAAAAGAGAGGTTACTGTCAACTTGGGTCCCCAGGTCCCTGATAACTTCTTCCGTGTTTAATGGATTACCACCTATGTGGTAATTAGTGTTACCTTGTTTTTCCTAAAGGGTATGACTATACATTTTTTGGCATTTAGCTTAAGGCCATGGCTCTGGCACCAGTTATCCATTTCTATGAGACCTTTCTGGAGGATGTCTGTGTCTGATGGAGTGTCAATTATGGTGCCCAGTTTGCAGTCATCTGCAAATTTTGTCAGCCACAATCCCCCTATGTTTGCCTATGTTTGCCTGCACTTCAGAAAAATAAATGCCGAACAAGAGGGACCCAGGACTGAGCCCTGTGGGACACCGCCGTGACCGTGAGAGTCTGACATGGCACCAGCAACTCTAACCCTGTGTGTTCTGTCCTTGAGCCAGTTTGCAACCCATCTTGTGACATATGGGTTTACATCTAAGCTGGTGAGCTTTTCTATGATGCCAGAGTGGGGTATTGTGTCGAACACTTTTGCTAGGTCAAGGTAGGCTGTGTGAACTGCCTTACCCTCATCAATGGCCTTAGTGACTGTTTCGAAAAAGTCGACCAAGTTCAAGAGGCAGGATCTGCCCTTGACAAAGCCAAATTGGGTAGGATCCAGTGTCTGTAGGTCCCCAATGTCTTTATTTATGAGTTCCATTATGATCCTCGCCATAGCTTTGCAGACAAGGCTCATCAAGCTTATGGGGCGGTAATTTCCAGGGTCCGTAGAAGCACCGCCTTTGTGGAGTGGGACCACAGTTGCCGTACGCCATTCATTGGGTACGTATCCTGTAGTAAGGCTAAGATTAAACAGCAGCCTTATGTGTGGGTTTAGTTCCTCATTTAGTTCATGTAGCACACAGCCGGGGACACCGTCCAGTCCCATTGATGCTGTGTTTTTTGCTTTAGAGAGAGCAGCTCTCACCTGGGCATCTGAGATGTTTGGGAGGCTAGACTCTGGTGGGATAGATATTTCTCCTTTTGGTGGGGAGGGAGGGGAGAAATTTGCACTGAACCTGTCTGCCAGTATGTTGGCAATGTCTGTGGGTTCAGTGATTTTTTTATCATTTTGGACTAATTCTGAGCATATCTGGGAGTTTTCACCCAGGTTTCTAACATAGCTAAAGAAGGCTTTATGATTGTCTTTTGTGTCATTAGCGATTTTTCTCTCAAAGTTGGCCTTGGATGATTTTATGAGTGATCGTAGTTTTTTGCTAGTATTGATCAGAGATGCCTTCCCTTTTAGGGATTTTGCTCTGTCATGTAGTAGCTTTCTCCTCTTGTTGTAGAGTTTGTTTATGGCTGGAGTCCACCAGACCGGGTGCCTGCCTTTGGTGGAAAGGGTCTTGATTTTATTAGGGATTGCTTGATCCATACATTCCTGGAGGTGCTCGTAGAAGGCATTTGTAAGGGTTTCAGCAGCGTGGGTTGTGGTTTCCACTGGCTCGGGGCCTTGAAGGATACCACTCCAGTCTTAAGAAGTGTGAAGTTTGCTTTTGAGAAGTTCTTCACTGTGGTCTTTTTTGCTGGGGTGGGGCGGGATGTGGATCTCCAGTGAGATTAATTTATGGTCTGATCTCACCAATGAGGGATATACTTCCGTGTGGAGCATTTTGTCCCCATGTTTGTGATGATCAGGTCTAGTATATTTTCTCCTCTTGTGGGAATGGTGACTAGTTGTTCCATAGCATTTGAGTTTATGAACTCAAGGAACCTTTGGGCTAGGGTGTTGGGGCTTGAGTAATGTTCCCAGTCTATGTTTGGGTAGTTGAAGTCACCCAATATGATGGTGTTTGGAGAGACATTCATACTCTCCAGTGTCTTCAGGAAGGCTGTGTGGGTTTCCTGAGTTTGAGAAGGTGGTCTGTAGCATGTTACAAACTGTAGGGCAGTTTTACCTATGGTTAATTGCACCTGGATGGTCTCCGATGCTTCGTGCGTTGCCACTAACCTGGAGGTGTGGGTATCCTTTATGAATATGGATACTCCCTCCTTTTGTGGTTCAGTCCGGATTTTGGGGCCGGAACGCATGATATGAGGTATAACCTGATAGTGCTGGGGTGCTCTCAGGAGCCTTGAACCAGGTTTCAGTCACAGCACAGACATTGATGTTCTCCATACTGAGGAGGGCTTCGAGGGCATGCATCTTGAGGTTTAGACTTCTGGCATTGAGCAGTATTACCCTTAGTTTTTCTCCATTTTTGTTTTCTAGGGCGGTAGGTTTATCATTTGAACCTTGCCTAAAAAAGGCACTATGGGGGTGGCAAGAGCCTTTGCCAATATCCGGAAGCCCAGGGGTGACATGTGCAAGCCGTCCCTTGTGAAGCAGCGTGGCTTGTCAGGCATGTCATCCCAGGCAGACAGACATTGGATCCCCTTAGAATGACACCAGTAATTAAGCCAATTATTAAAGCTGATCATTTTGTCCCTGTATTGTGGCATAAATCCTTCTACTTGGCACACCTCACAAAAGGTTTCTCATCCAGAAAAAAAGAGGTAATTGTTCCCCTCTACTCATCACTCATTAGACCCATTATAGAGTACAGTGCCCCTTTTGGTATGTACCTCACAAGACATCTACAACAACTGTAAAGGTCACAGAAATACCTCACAAAGAGGATCACTGGCCTCAAACAGATGCCCTACGTAGACCGTCTCAAAAAACTCCAGCTTTACTCCTCACTTATCGCCTACTGAGAGGCGATCTCTGCCTAACATACAAAGCTATGTAAAACCCAGATCTGTTGGACGTGCTCTACTTAAAGAAATCCCAATCCCTCTGGGCTACATGCTCTAGGGACCTAAACCTTGTCACCACAATAAATAGAACATGCTGGAGGGACAGATTCCTGTCCCAGAGAGTTCCCATACTCTAGAACAGACAACCTATCTATGTCAAACAGAGCTCTTCATTAGCACTCTTCAAGAAAAATCTTGATTATTGGATGGGAAATAGGAAATTCACCCCGGGGATCACTTCTGTGGCTTTGCTTGACAGGGGCACAGGAAAATAATTTTCTTGGGTGGCAAAAGCCAGGGTACCTTTTTGGTTAGGCTTATAAAGGCCCTGGGACCAATAGCCTAGTACCTATCTATGAACCTATGAACCTATGAACGTACATTTCAGAGACCAACAGGGGACATGCTGGGGGTGTCACAGGCATCAGCATCTAGGATCCTCCATGAATTTCTGAATGATATGTTACAACATGCTAGTGACCACACATATTTTCCTCATGCTCCTGAGGATAGGACCAGAAATATCCAGGGTTTCTACCCTGTAGCACACTACCCTGAATTACTGGGTGCCATAGATTGCACACATGTAGAAATTAAGGCATAACCCTGGGAACAGGCAAGGCTCTAGATTAACAGAAATGGCTTCTACTCTGTTAACTGCCAAGTCATGTGTAATGCAGAGGGGATCATCTTTAATGTGTGTGCTGGCAATCCAGGCAGTTACCACAACTCACATATCTGGCACACCTCCCAGCATTATCAGATGTTCCCTAGGGGGGATATTCCACAGGGTCATTTACTAGGGGATGCAGGTTAATGCATTGCTACCGTGGCTGATGACACCCATCAGAAATGCACACACACCTGCTGAAGAATGCCATAATGAGGCACATGCTTGAACCAGAATTAACACAGATCATGTGTTTTGGGCTGCTGAAGTTTTGATTCCTGTGTCTAGATACATCTGAGAGAGCCCTACAGTACAATCCATGGATATGTAACAAAATATTCACAGTATGTGCCATGCTATATGTCATCATCCTGTGAAAACAGCTTCAGCAGGATCAACAAGGGGAAGGGGCATGCATGCCATGACCAATGGCAAGGTCACCACAGCCACATGCATGTGAGGAGTCAGAGGGGGCAGCAACAGTTGCTGTAGGTTTTGGCAGATATAGACATGTTCAATATGCTTGCATTGGCTAAGAGACAACTCATAGCACACTTACTCACCACCTAAGAAGCTAAAACCTTCATCCTATGCACGTACATTTCGTAAGATTGATGCCAGACAACTCTCACAACCTTTACCTACCCATGTATTGGCTGTGCTGTGTACTGCTTCCATCAGACAAAGTCAGCCCTGAACTAAAACTGTTACAACTGCTGGATTTGCAAGGTAAGTGTTGAACCTGAAGTGTATTGTGTAATAATATGAATGATTGCCATATCTTTGCATGTTAGTACTTGGTAGTATAAGCAAGTAAAACGTGGGAGATTTGTACAGAAATGACGTTAAAATTTGACAGCAGAGACTTATTTGACTTATATGTGTCCATTATTAAGTAGTATGCCTCAGGCAGCAAAGATTTACACAGTCATATCTCTCCAAAGTAGTAATGATTACTGCATGTCCTCAGTTTAGCACCATATGTTATTACTGGAAAATCATTAAAGAGAGAAGTCAGAAAGTAATGATACACATTGCAGTTTTAGACTTCACAACCCTCACAAGGTCATTACGATGGAAAAATGTTGATGCTATCAACTGTCTAACTTTCTAGGACCAATATAAATCAAAGATATAATTACTAAAATGCCGATACACTAAGCACTAAGTCAGCTATGCACCTTGAGCATCAGACACAAAGCTTATGTATCCCTGAATCCAAAAGATACAAAACAGGGATATGGCACAGTTATCATCACTTGCACAGGGTGTTGTGTGGGGGGGCAGGAAGCTTAGGCTGACACAAAAGGTCGGTGAGTGTGTGTGACTAAGAAAGAGAAGCAGGCAGACATTCGGATGAAGCAAAAAATGGCCAGTGACATAAAATGAGTTTTAAGCTTCATGGCTGAACCATGTAACTGTTGTGTGTGCATCTTTGTGGGTCTTTGCAGGTGAAATTGGTGTGTGAGTGTCTGCATGAACACGGCCAAGCTCTGTGCTAGCTCTACATCTTGGTATGTCTGACAGGTGTGAGCCATGCATGGTAAAGGTGGAAATTAATCATTGTTGTACCTGACCAAGAGAAGTGGCTCTGCCAGGAGTTGTACTGGCACATCCATGCCTACTGTCAGATGCAGTGGTGCTACCGGAACATGACTGATGTCTGCTGGATGAGCTCCCCTCATGAGGATGCCCAGGACTATGTCCTCATGACCTGCTATATCTGGGTGTGGACAGCTCAACCACTGACAGAGCAGTGGAAGTGCTGCAACTATGGGAAAGTTATCGGGCATGGCCATGTTGGCTAACAGCAGATTATATGGCTGACCTATGCCCATGAGGATACCTTCCCCCTCCCAGCAGGTGTTCCATCACGGACACCACTCATTCCAATGTGTCATTCATCCGATCAATTGAATCGGCAACATGGTGGAGGCAGTCATGCATGTCAGCTTGTGCCAGATCTACAACCCTAGCCATTTCTCTGGAGGACCTATGGGAATGTGCTCATGCCCCCACGATGGCCCTAAACATACATTGAGTAGCAAGGGAAGAGACATCTGGACCAGGTGGTGAATTGACAGCAGGTCTCCTCCAAGCACACCTAACAATCCTCCTATGTGGCACCTCTCCCACAGTATGGCTATGGCCAGAGTCAACATGCACTGAAGCTATAGTAACCACACCTCCCTGATCAACTGTCTCACTCTCCACCTGTCCAATATCTGAAGGATGACTGGAATGGGTAGGCATAGACTAACTGCCAACTGTGCCTCTGTTTGGCTACCATCATCATCAGAGTCTGCTGATACTCTGACATCAGATGGTAGAAGTCCCACACTTCCACTATCAGGATCACCTGTGATAACAAGCAACAAACACAGGAACAATTAATTATCTAAACTACTATAGTCAAATATATGCTAACAAAATAACAGTGGTGCCACTATTAGGCAGTACAGCAATACAAACAACAGTTCTGACATCAACATCACACACTAAAATATTTCTTTGAATTGCTTGTGAGTACTGACATAAAAATGCAGATGATGGTACATACATACATACATACATACATACAAATATTTCAAGCATGGACATTAATGCCCTTCTAGCTCTCCAATATACCAAAACACTAGTTTCCATAATAAGTATCCAGGCTGTTCTTAAAAATATCTAAACTAACACTTGCTTTAATGTAATTTGGTAGTCTGTTCCATGCATCATCTACTCTGTCAGAGAACCAATTAGTACACTTCTCATTCCTATAGAATCTTCTGCATAGGTTGTCTGATGATTCTCTAGTTAACCCCAAACATTCCCAGAGGTAGTTGTCACTAAATGCTCTATATACCTGAATAAGATCTCCTCTTAGATATCTGTAAGAGACACTGTACAAGTTCAGATATTTTAGTCTTCCATAATAACTTAAATTTTCACATCCATGGATGCCCTTGGTATATTTCCATTGCACTCTTTCCAATTTACTCATGCTTGTTTTCTTATAGGGTTTCCATATTGTTATTCCATACTCAAATTTGGGTAATATAACTAACAAACAACAATGACTTCATTAGTTTTGATTTCCTAGACTTTATAATAATCTTTTTATAAAACCTATAGTTCTATAACTATCATTAACCAATTGGTTAATATGATTAGAAAAACTCATAGCCGAGTATGGTATGCTCTCTATGTGAGTTGGACCTGGAAGAAGTTAAGCAAAAGGCAAGGACAACATCATCACAATTAACAGTAACACAAGGGGTAATACCTTTTCCCCTTTATATGTACATTAACTATATATTCAACAAGAACTTGTATGACAAGTCCAACCTAAGCCCATGTGTAATCAATCAGAATGTGCTGTTAACTGTAGCAGTCTTCAATCCCCCCCCCCCCACAAAAAAAACTTTCTTGTGAAACAGAACTAACACATTGATTTAAATTGTTTTACTATACAACAGTATTTAACAACTGAGATACAAAAGTCTATCTGGAAGCTCCTCCTGGGACATGCTTGTTGTCCTTGAAATAGTAGCACCATTTTCAAGGACATGCTGTTCTGTACTTTCCTGGGAGCTGTCTGGTTCCCTGACAGTGGGCAGGAACTCTTCATTTGCTGTTAGTGGTGGCTCTGTAGCAAGCCACCCCAGTACCTATCTGATCATGGGCCACTGC
Organism: Protopterus annectens; assembly: GCF_019279795.1. Taxonomy (NCBI): domain Eukaryota; kingdom Metazoa; phylum Chordata; order Ceratodontiformes; family Protopteridae; genus Protopterus; species Protopterus annectens. Next base: position 223,569,450 of record NC_056734.1, on the reverse strand, counting down.
AGCTGCTCTCCTCCATGCAGATGAGATCATGTCAGTGGCCCTATGGTGCACCTGATCATATGTCCTGTGGTGGCCACCTACTGCATTAACATCTGCAACTATCTGCTGCCAAATTTGCATTCTGCTTGACATATCTCCATGTCCTCTTTCAAGCAGGAAGGCACCATGTCACCTAAAGGCTTCCACAATGACCTGATTCTGGGGGTCCGTGAAGGGAGGTTTTCAGGGATTGAGATGCCTGGGTGCCACAGCCCTAGGTGACCTAAAAGACAACAGAAGAATAATGCACATAACTATCACATAATGACAAAATAACTGTTCCCAGATAAAACAGAAAAGATAGCATTTCAGAATTACCCACTGGAGAAACATAAAACAGTCTTGGAATATGAAATATGAACAACAGGCTGGGTGCAAAAAAGGACAGTAACAATAGTAGCATATCCTTGTTTGTGCCGTAACAGAAATGCAGCTTTTCTCCTCTACCCACAAAAGAACAGGCAAGTGAAATATTTTGCTAAAAAAAGTATTTCAAATGCTAAAAGTGCTATAAAATGAGCTGTCCCTGAAACATGTCTACAAATATAACACAGAACATTCCATTTTAAGGTATTGACAATCACGTGTACCTGTAAAATGCCCTGACCAACATGACCATGCCATCAGTACACTTCTAGCTAATGCATACAGATAAAAGTGCAGCCTTTGCTAAACAATATACAGTATATACATATACACACACACACACACACACACACACACACATATATATATATATATATATATATATATATATATATATATATATATATATATATACACACACACACACACACACACACACACACACACACACACACATATATATATATATATATATATATATGTATACGTGTGTGTGTGTGTGTGTGTGTGTGTGTGTGTGTATGTATATATATATATATAAAACACTATTAAACTGATTTTTTTCTTAATTACATTTCAGCATATGCAGTAAATAGCTGACAAAATGCAAGCATACCTTCTCAAGTTCAATAATCTTCTGTGCAGGTATATCCCAAATTAATAACCTGTTTTCTGTGTTCTCCACATAAACAAGTCTCCTCAACTTCAGTTTCCCTAGCTACATGGTTGCCTTTCTATGGTGTAGATTTAGGGCTGTCAGCAAGGTGAAGATGCACATCAGGTATAAACTCATTAGAATTGCTAAATCCCAAATACTTGGCAGATGTAAACAACAGGGACTCTCTTAGTGTTTGTTTTTAATGTATTGTAACTGTGAATGATTACTAGTACAGAGAAGGAAAATGCAACAGCAATGCAGACTGCCCTACAACCAGTGGGTGTGTCAGGTTAGACTTACAAGGTGGTAGATGTCATTTTGTCAAGGTTGGAAATCTAAGTAAGTAGCACACAATTCACAGGTTCTGTTTATTAACATCAAACCTTCCCTTCATTTGTTCGCAATTATATATTATTGCCATTTAATATCTTCACACATTTCAAGGACAATGATATAGAATGGCTTACAGACTGTTGGCCAAATTCAATAAACCCTACATGGTCAGTTTCTACCATGTGCTTGTCATGCGATTATGCACACATGGTAGCATAGAGTTTTAAATTCAGCAAGTGTCACGTAGAGGCACACACCACTGCACAAACAAAGTAAACACTGTGGCATGTTAATTACAGCATAACCAGCTGAATTGCATTCTAATCAATGAATCCAACATGGTGGAGTTATTCAAAAGGCTATAAAACAAACATGTAGACTCAGTGTTATTTTTTCCTGCTAATTCCAAAACCTATTGGAATACAGCCATGGGAAGGAGTCTACATGAAAGGAATGATAGGGGCTGTGGCTGCTTTAATTCAGTTGTATGTGCTACAGGCTAAAGCTTATGCTGGTACTGCTGCTGTCAACAGACCTCAGACCTATGTCAAGAAGGAGAAGAGTTTTTGGGCCCTGTTTAACTTTTCACAACCTAGAAGATGTGGAAAATGTAGAGCACTACAGGGTGGATATGGACAAACTACAGAAACTCTGCAACCTCTGCCATCCTCAAATCAGTGCCAAGGCCAACTGATGGGAACCCATCCTGGTGGAGACAAAGCTATGTGTACCATTTAGAATCTTAGCTACACTTACCTTTCAGAGACTAAAAGGGGATATGTTGAGAGTGTCACAGGCATCAACATCTAGGATCCTCTATCAGTTCCTGAATGCTATGCTCCAACATGCCAGTGACCACATCTGTTTTCCCCATAGACCCAAGAAGAGGGACAGAAATATGCAGGATCTCTATCATGTAGCACACTACCCTGAAGTACTGGGTGCCATAGATTGCACACATATGGATATTAAGGCACCCCTGAGGGAGCAAGGTGGGCTCTACATAAACAGAAAGGGCTACCACTCTATTAACGGCTAAGTCATGTGTAATGCCAAGGGAATTATCTTGAACGTGTGCTGGCAACCCTAGCAGTTACCACAGCTCACATATCTAGCACACCTCCGAGTTGTACCAGATGTTCACTAGGGGGGATATCCCACAGTGTCATTTACTGGGGGATGCAAGTTATTCACTGGAACCATGGCTGATGACACCCATTCAAAATGTGCACACAACCGCTAAAGAATGCCATAATGAGGCAGACGGTCATACCAGAAATATCATAAAGCATGTTTTTGGGCTGTTGAAGTCATGGTTATGGTGCCTATATACATCTGGGGGAGCCCTGCAGTACAATCCACTGAGATGTACTGAAATATTCATAGTATGTGGCATGCTACACATATTCCTGAGAAAACAGCTTCAGCAGGATCAGCAAGGGGAAGGAGCATACATCCCATCACCAATACCAAAGTCACCACAGCCATAGTCACATGAGGAGTCAGAGGGGAACCACTAGTTGCTGTGGGTGTAGGCAGACATAGACGTGCTCAGTACACCCATGCATTAGCTAAGGGACAACACGTAGTACACTCACTTGCCCCTAGGGGTCTAAAACCTTCCTCCTATGCACATACATATAGTAACATTGATATCAGGCAACTCTCATAACCTTTAACTCCCCATGTGTTGGCTGTGTACTGCTTGCATCAGACAGAGTCAGCCCAGAACTAAAACTGTGGCAACTGCTGCATTTACAATATAAGTCTTGCACTTGGAGTGTATTGTCTAATAATATGAATAAGTGGCATATACTTGGATGTTCTTACTTGTTAGTGTAAGCAAGTTAAATGTGGGAGATGTGTACAGAAATGACCTTAACATGTGACAGCAGAGACATATTTGACTTACATGTGAAGGAAAGATGAAAAAAGGACAGTAACAATAGCAACATATCCTTGTTTGTGCCATAACCGAAATGCAGTTTTGTTCAGCCACCCCCAAAAGAACAGGCAAATGACAAATCTGGCTAACAAAGCATCTTTGAAATGCTATCAGATGAGCTGCCCTTGAAACATTTGTACAGATTTAATGCAGAATATTCCGTGTGAAGGTATTGCCAATTATGTATACCTGTGAAATGTCCTGGCAAACTTGCCTATGCCATTAGTACACATCTAACTAATTCATACAGTTAAAAGTGTAAAAGCCTTTACTAATCAAAATATATGTAAAACTATTAAACAGATTATTCAAAATTACATGTCAGCATATGCAGTATGTAGCTGACACAATGCAGACATACCTTCTCAAAATCAATAATCCTCAGTGCAGATATATCCCAAAGTAATAGCCCCTCTTCTGTGTTCACCACATAAATAAGTCTGCTCACCTTCAGTTTCCTTAACTACACTGTTGCTTTTTCTGGTATAGATTCAGTGCTGTCCACACAGTGAAGATGCAAATGAGGTGTGAACTCATTAGAATTGTTGAATCCCAAATCCTTGGCTCTGTGTAGCAAATGTAAACATAGCACAGACACTTCCTCAGTATTTATGTCTAATGTATTGCTACTGTGAATGATTACTGATTGGGAGAAAGTAAACACAACAGCAATGCAGGCTTCTCTACAGTGAATGGGTGTGTCAGGTTAGACCTACAAAGTGTTAGATGTACTTTTGTCAAGTTTGGAAATGTAAGTAATCAGCACAGAATTCACAGGTTCTGTTCATTAATTTCCAGCCTACCCTTCATTTCTTGTCCACTGAATATAATATTATTACCATTTAATATTCTCACACCCTTTAAGGCCAATGATACAGAATGGCTTACAGGCTGTGTGTCTCAGATTACTGTTCAGATAAGAGAAGAATGACCAGCAATAATCATAACTGGTTGGGTGGTCACGTGGTGCATTGCATCCAAAAATAATAAATGTACAAATAACAGTTGTATGGTGCCATATTACTGTAGATGATGCTGCAGTTGGTTGTATGCAGAATGATTTCAAATTCTTGCTGCAAAGCTGTTTGTGTGGCAAAGAGGGATTAGGCAACCTTAATGTGTTCTGAAGGTTCAGTGGAGTGAGAGATCAAATCCAGATATCTGTAGTTTTGTAGTGTGTACATTTGTACTATGTATGTCATACATTGTTTTTGTCATATAACTAATAAATCAAGTATATCCAGGCTGTAATCCAAAATGGGTTGATTTTCTGCAAGACAAGTTTATTGAGCGCTTTCGGCTATGCACAGCGTAGCCTTCGTCAGAATACATTGCAAATCACATACTGCTTCATTAAATAAAATCAATGACCAATCACAGACATAAAACAATTAATTAATTAATTAAACAACCACCACTACACTACTTATTAACTCTTAGATCAGCATTGTCAATTGTGTTCCACACAAAAAATGTAACCAGTTCACCACTAAAAAACATTCTGTTTGAAAACCTAAAATATACATTAAAAAATCATCACTTGTTATAAATATATAGTTTATTTCTTGTTTATTCTTTCCTGTAAAACTGGGACAATGGAAATGCTTTCATTTAGGCCTGGGGAAACATTGCTGCTGTTCTAAATTGCCATTGTGTTTCTTTTTTCTTTAATACGTTCTTCCAGTCTCCCCCCTAGGATTTAATTTCACCTGCTCTACAATTCCAAATGAAAATTTGATGAAGGAGGCACAAACTGCAGAATGTTTATATAGTGCATTTGTTGTTTTTTTGTTTTTAATATTATTAATGTGTTCATACATCCTATTTTTGAGTGCCCACTCTGTTTTTCCTAAATAGAATGCTGTGCAGGAATTGCACACAGCTATGTACACAACACCTTTGCTCATACAGTTTCCATTTGCAAATACTACCTTACTTTTCATCCTGTTATCCAGGACTATAGATTTGTCTTTGTGTATGTAACAACATTGCTTACACATTACACAGGGTCTAGTACCCCTGCTATTCACCTTTTTGGGTTCTAGTTTACATTCTAGGAGGCTCTTAATATTGTGCCCTGTCTTGTTGACAAATTTAGGACCATCTCCCAACTTTTTATATATGTCTTGATTGGTTTTGAAAATTTTCCAGTTCTTATTAATTATCTCCCTTAGGTCCTTAGTGGTGGAATTATATTCTAGTATGCAAGCTCTCTTGTATTTATCATTCACCCTACTGATTTCCAAGTTGTTATTTTGTAATCCCACCCCTAATAATGGGAGGTAAGCAGTACCCCACTTACGTTGTACTTCTGTAACAATTTCCTCAACTAACTGTTTGGGGTACCCTCTCTCTTCAAACATCCACTGAATTTTACTTAGCTCACCCTCTAAGTCATCATAATGGGAAGTCATTCTTGCAACCCTCACTGCCTGTCCCTTCACTATACTCATTTTGTGTGCAGGTGAAACATATATTTAGGGAAAACAGTGTGGGCACTCAAAAATAGGATGTATAAACACATTAATGATATTAAAAACAAAAAAACAACAAGTGCACTATATAAACATTCTGTAGTTTGTGCCTCCTTAATCAAATTTTCATTTGGAATTGTAGAGCAGGTGAAATTAAATCCTAGGGGGGAGACTGGAAGAACGTATTAAAGAAAAAAGAAACACAATGGCAATTTAGAACAGCAGCAATGTTTCCCCAAGCCTAAATGAAAGCATTTCCATTGTCCCAGTTTTACAGGAAAGAATAAACAAGAAATAAACTATATATTTATAGCAAGTGATGATTTTTGAATGTATATTTTAGGTTTTTATACAGAATATGTTTTTTAGTGGTGAACTGGTTACAGTTTTTATGTGGAACACACTTGACAATGCTGCTCTAATTGTTAATAAGTAGTGTAGTGGTGGTTGTTTAATTAATTAATTGCTTTATGTCTGTGATTGGTCATTGATTTTTATTTAATGAAGCAGTATGTGATTTGCAACATATTCTGATGAAGGCTAGGCTGTGCATAGCCGAAAAAGTTTAATAAAATTGTTTTGTGTCATGTCAGCTACTTTTCCCTTTGTTTTATTTCTTTTTTTTTTTTTTTTTGTCTTTATTTTATTTTTTTTGGGGGGAGCAGTGTTTGTTTGATGTGGTGCTTAGAACAATCAAAGGAATTGAGGAAATGAATGTCAGTTTTGGCTGTGCTTATCTCATTTGTGTGAAGCATGGCAGTGTGCAAACTGGACAACTGTACCACTCAGGAAGCAGACAGGACCCAGACAGCCAAAAATACAAACCAGATACAGTCAAGTAATTCTACTGGGCACTGAGCAAACCCGCTAAGCAGTGTTGCACTGCAGTTAATACAGAGACTTTAACAATGAATATTAAATTATGGACTGTATTGTAACTATTCCTGTGGTAGCAGGTATAAGTGTAAGGCTGGTCAGATAAGAGAAGAATGACCAGCAAACACAGAGAGGTAATGCAGAGCTGTATATTTGAAAGCAATTATCATAATTGGTTAAGTGATGATTCAGTGCATTACATCCAAAAATAATAAATTCCATACCCTTTTACTGTTTTTCCATTTCCCATTATATTCACTCTCGCTTGGAACACTTTAGATAGTGGTGCTGATATTAATTATATATATGAGAGTTGAGACACTGTTATTGTGTTATCAGATTAACCCTCTAATTGCAATGAATTCATTTCTCACTGCATGGCACTGCTGCTCTCTGCTTAACATCAAGCAAATGTGTTCCTCAGGTGTGCACACTCCAGTAAATGCAATAGGTCGAAATGTCGGGAAAGTATCCGTCTCCATTGCTCTAAGTATGCTGGCAGACATGGCTGGCAATAGTGGGGAAGACGCCAGATTTAGGTTGCAGAAGTGGGATGTCCAGGACTCCAGGATATTTAATGGACTCCTAGTAAAGCACCACAGCCACAGGCCTCTACAGGGTGAATATTCTGTCTCCTAGTACAAGTCTGAGGCTTGAAATAGTTTAGCCCAGGCTGCATCCAGTGCCACTGGGTACCTCTAACACTGGAGAGCAATGTAGGCATCATTTTAATGACCTACAGAGGAGGAAGATGGATACATCTGACCATTGGTTGGAGGACTTTATGACTGTGGACATGACACAGCTATGTAAGTATCAACTAAAGAGACTATTTGTAATACTTAGAAAGCTTAACATAGGCAAGACTGGTATGCATAATGCTTTCTGTTCTTTTATGTTCTTTCCCCAGCTGCCACAGATCAGGATGTCAGTGTCCAGGCCTATGAAACTTGATTGGAGAGAGAGGAGGAAGCAAGTGGTATTTATGCAGCAGAGGAGAAGTGTTATTGCATTAAATGTTAAAGATAGCTTTTTTGGCATTTTATTGAGTTGTACCAAATTGAGCATGCATATCCTAGCTGTAAAAGTAAGCACACAAGCATTAGCCTGTAGCACTAACCAATTGTAAGAGTCCAATATTAGACTTTAGTCAGAGGTTGTGGGTTCAAATATCGCATTTCACAACTATACAATACTGTTATTTCTTCAATAATTGTTTGTGTCTTTCGGCTTTTCCTGGTTAGGGGTCGCCACAGCGGAACTCCGGTCTGCTAATGATTGGCGGTAGATTTTTTTACATGCCGAGTTTGCCAGCCCTGATGCACAACCTTCAAAGAAGGTACGCCCATTCACGCATGTCTCCACACAGAAGACGCTCTAGCTGAGAATTGAACAGCACAATCTCTTGCCTTGAGGCGACAACGCTACCGCAGCACCACCACCGCAGTACTACCTCTATCTGGCAATAGTGGAGAAGATGCCAGGTTTAGGTTACAGAAGTGGGGTGTCCAGGATTCCAGGATATTTATTGGACTCCCAGTAAAGCACCACAGTCACAGGCTTTTACAGGGTAAATATTCTGGCTTCCAGTACAAATCTGAGGCTTGAAATTGTTTAGCCCAGGCTGCATCGAGTGCCACTGGGTACCTCTCACACTGGAGAGCAATGTAGGCATCATTTTAATGACCTACAGAGGAGGAAGATGGATACATTTGACCATTGGTTGGAGGACTTTAAGACTGTGGACATCCCACAGCTATGTAAGTATCAACTAAAGAGAGTATTTGTAAGACTTAGAAAGCTTAACATGGGCAAGACTGGTATGCATAATGCCTTCTGTTCTTTATGTTCTTTCCCCAGCTGCCACAGATCAGGATGTCAGTGTCCAGGCCTATGAAACTAGATTTTAGAGAGAGATAGAGGGGGAAGCAAGTGGTATTTATGCAGCAAAGGAGAAGTGTTATTACATTAAATGTTAAAGATAGCTTTTTTGGCATTTTATTGAGTTGTACCAAAGTGAGCATGTATATCCCAGCTGTAAAAGTAAGCACACAAGCATTAGCCTGTAGCACTAACCAATTGTAAGAGTCCAATATTAGACTTTAGTCAGAGGTTGTGGGTTCAAATATCGCATTTCACAACTATACAATACTGTTATTTCTTTAATAATATTTATATTTAATTAAAGCCTCTATACCAGTGGCACAAATGCCCTGCTGTAAACTGTAATCTGTATAATTGAAACACGCATATGTGCAATATATGCACATTTCAAGGATTACTTGCAGCAATCTGTAGTATAGTGTGTATCTGTTAGGAGGTATACTTCAATGTAAAAATTAAGATAATAGAGTTGCATAATTGTTTTAATGCATTGTATGGCACATATGATGGTACTCATTTTATCTCTTTTTTTCTCTCACCCCAAACTTTATCTCCCTTTTTTATTTTCTTTATTTTTATTGTATTTTATTTTATTTTTAAAAATATTTTTTATTTTATTTTTATTTTATTTTTAAAAATATTTATTTTATTTTTATGTGTTGTCAAAATGTGTCTATCTCATCCATGTGTAAAATATCACTAATGCTCCACAGCACAGTGAGGTAGGCCAACCCCATTGGATAAGGCTGCCCTTGCCCCATGACCTCCAGCACCAATGCCGAGCACAACTGGGACCCAACCTCGCAGCACTGCCACTGCTGCCCCTGCACTACCTGCACCCTCAGGTAGTCCTGCCCTGGAGGCTGGTCCAATTGTATCCTCCGGAAGCAGTGGTGGAGGTGGTGATTTCATCAACCACGGCAAGTTGTCATGGATGATGTATAGTGTTGTGCACTGCCCCATTGTTGTGTGCCTACACTGGAAGGAGCGGCTGGTCTCTCTCATTTCCATAGGAGGAGGAGGAGACATTAAGCACTCCAGCCACCTGAGGAGTAAGGAGACAGTGAGGACAGTCCAGTGGGTAAGGGCTCAATTCTCACTGTCTCAAAGTTTGATGGCCATGGGCCCAGGTTGTACCCTCCCTCATCCTAATCATGGACTCCCCTAGCCTTTTGTGTCCATCAATGTCCCTGTCTTTTGTCTTGTTTATCTTGTCTGTATGCAAATGCTTCCTCACCTACCCAACTTACCTGGCCCAGACATACCTACATCCATTCCACAACATTCCTCTCTCTCTCTCTCTCTCTCTCTCTCTCTCTCAAATAAAAAATAAATGGGTACCTGTCCCACAAAAAAAATCATCCCATACATAGCTTTCCATTTCACACACATGTCTTCTTGGCACACTTGACTCCATCTAATTGGCTATACAAGATGATTGTGTTGTAGTCACCCTCTTCTCTGGAGGTGACAAGTCCAAATTCAGTTAATATTCTGCACATATATTCAGTTTACACTGTTAAAGAAATAGATAGCTGTGATTCTTTCCTACCTCTCTTTCCTGCATGTCTCTGCCCTATGTCCCCTTGTTCTTCCCCCTGCTTGTTCACCACTTTCAAATCTACCCCATTTTCTTCACTTTAATCTGGTCAAAAATAGAATCAAACACAGCACACATATGTAAGTTCCTGAAAAAACTATGGATCTGTTCACTTTTTGGGCTTCATGTTTGTGCGGAGGTGCGCACCACACACTAGTGCACAGGAATGGTGAGCAGCAGCAAACTGCTGTGGTTATCTCTGCTCAATGCCACTTAACCCTGCTGCATTACACCAACACACAGCAATACATGTACTATAAAGAATTCATGTCATTGCCTTAAAAATGTTTAAAGGTATTAGATACACATGGATTTAAATTCAGTACCATCTGTACCCAAGAAAGAAATACATCAGTGCATTAACACATGCTGCCACTGAGTCAGTTAAGTAGGCATGGTATTTCATACACTGAATACTAACTGTCAGACTTTAGCAATGCAGCTTGCATTTGTGCACTGCTTTGCTACATGCAAACATGCATCTCACATGCCTGTACACTTTGTCAACCACCGTGCAAACTCACTGTTCACTGCACTATGGAAAAATAAATATTGTTATGTATTACTGTTGTTTACTGTCCATTTCCTGACTATGATATGAAATTACCTGTGGAAACATAACAAAATGAAGGCCCTATCTAACAATATGTCACATATTTACAACCTCTCAAGTGTACAATTTTTACAGAAAGTCCAGATTTTAGCCTCATATTTTTGGTCTGTTCTTCATAAAATTGTGGTATTCTGGCAAATTAGTGGCAAATCATTAAAGACTGAAGTTAAAAAATAATAACAGACACTTGATTTTCAGACTTCATATCCTTCAGAAAATGAATCCTAATGCAAAATCTGTTATTCTATCAACTTTCTAAGTTTGTAAGAGCAATATTTAAAAATTAAAAAATTGTCCCTATTTCTGGGCCTTTTTTATTATTTATGTCTTTGTCCCGATTTCTTGGTTTAAGAGGTTGGGGGGTATGTTACAACACAACCACGTGTTGCCATCTCCCAAACAGTGCAACCTTTGTGTCTCAGTACCTTTTACACACATATATAACTTACACTACAGAAAGTAATATGAAATGTTGTGTGATATGCAACACACATCAATCTGGTAATATGCAGAACTACAACTATTGACCCATAAGCATAAAAAGCCTTTTCTGCAAGGCTAGGGAAGGAATCAGCATGGACCTTTTCTACAGGGACATAGATGACCTACAACACACTTGACCCAATCCATTTTGTTTTTGTCAAGGATAACACTTGCTTGTTAAACCTTGTGGACTTCTTTAATACTGACCCCAAAGATCTGGTTGACGGATAACAGAACATACCACCTATGTTGAGTTATCCAAGGCCTTGGATGCAATCCCCCATTTATGTTTCATAGTGAAGATCATCTATCTGGGAATGAAGCCATACATTACCAGATGGATAACCAACTGGCTCACTGACACACTCTCAGTTTTGGGGACTGCACCTCCACCACAATCCTACTTACCCACGTAATACAACAGGAATCTGTGCTGGGCCCCTAAACTGTTTGGAAATTCCTTCTCTGAAGCCCAGACAATGGTAGTTGGCCAGTGGTTTATGTTTGCAGATGACTAACTGGATGCATTCATATAGAATTCCACAATGATGATAACATATTACAGAAGGGGCTGACACAGACCAGTGACTGGTGGAAAACTCATGGACTGAATATTAAAGAAAACAATGCCTCATTATCCCCTTTGGCAATGAAGTACCTCTGCTAATTATGGCATACATAGCACCCATTTAAGTTTATACACAGTGTTGTGAGTATTGGGAATACATGTTGATAGCAATCTACACTTTCATCACTATGTGCCCATAGTGGTGAGATACACATTCTGCATTGCACACCTCATACATATTGACATCACATCCAAGACTAGGGAGGTTATAGCTCTGCTGTACTGTAACCCTACCAGACCACTAATTGAGTACAATGCTATGTTCTGTCTGTACCTCACCAGACACCTGCAGCAACTGAAGTAAACACAAAGCTTTGTGACTGGGAAAATCCAGGGCCTCCAAGACATGACATACATGGAAAGAGTGAAAGACCTGCCATTCTACTCAATATCTTGCAGGCTACTGAGAAGTGACCTATGCCTGGCTTACAGAGCAATCTCAGACCCTGCCCTACTGGAAATGTTGGACATCTGCAAATCAAATGGGACAAGAATAACTTGCTCCAGGGATCTCAACTTAGCCTGTGACATAAACAGAGCATGCTAAGGAGACCAGTATATCTCCCAGTGATTGCCATAACTCTGTAATAGGGTCTTGCTGCATGTGAATCAGTGGTCCTCTTGAAAACTGGATGAATGATTCTAAATTTACCCCTGGGGTGGCACCTATGTCCCTCAAGGACAGGGGCATTTGGTGCTGATCAGAAAATCACTCTGCTAACAATGACCATCTATCTATGCTCAATAAGGGTACTTGTGTTTTTACATGGTTAGGCTTGTAAACACACTGGCGCCATTAGCCTAGTAACCTCCTATGAACATGCGAAGCTATGAACCTATGCAGGCCTCTCAACTTCTTCTCTCCAACATGCCCTGCTGATGTCATCCACTATAAGTTGTCTTGCAACCTTGTAGAAGTCAGACTTGTGCCATGGCACTAGTGTAAAGTACTAAGTTCTGTAGTCTGCATACCTAAGTAGGCAGGGGTTCTGTTCTTACTGCAGTCAACTTTGTGTGAAAAACAGAAGTGTGTATCCTACAGTTAATGTCCCAGTCCAATGAATTGACAGTATTTTGATACTTGCACATGCCTACACATCCATTTCATGCAGGCCTCCCAACATCGTATCGCCAACATTCCCTGCAGATGTCATCCACTATAAGTTGTCCTGCACCTTATAGCAGTCAGACTTGTGCTGTGGTGCTAGGGAAAAGTTCTGAGTTTTGCAGTCTGTATACTGAGACAGATAGGGGTTCCATTCTTACTGCAATCAACTGTGTTTTGTCTGTGTGTGTGTGTGTGTGTGTGTGTGTGTGTGTGTGTGTGTGTGTGTGTGTGTGTGTGTGTGTGTGTGTCTGTGTGTGTGTGTGCGTGTGTACTTGGTGGACATTACAAAGAGCCTTTTACACCACCATGTGGGACACTGTTTTTGCCATACTGTCCTCACTAGACACTGCAGTAGTCATCAGTTTTAAAATGTTATCTGAGACACTCCAAGTCAGACTTGAACTGTGGCACTTGCCTTAAATGAAAAGGGCCTGTAGGCTGCATATTTAGTTAGATAGGGGTTCTATTCTAACTGTGGTATGTGTGTACTTGCTTCACATTACAGAGAGCCTTTTACATCAGCATGTGGGACACTATTATTGCCATATTCTCCTCACTAGACACTGCTGATGTCATCGGCTATAAATTGTTGTCTGAGACACTCCTAGTCAGACTTGAACTGTGGAAATTGCCTTAAATACAGAGGCCTGTAGGCTGCATACTTCAATAGGTAGCAGTTCTATTCTCACAGTAGTCAGTTTGGGTGTGTGCATGTGCACTTGCTTCACATTACAGAGAGTGTTTTAAACCAGCATGTGGAACACTGCCATTGCCATATTCTCCTGACCAGACACTTGATGTCTTCAGCTATCTCTGATTTGTGGATGTGCACTATTCCTACTAGGTCAGGGTCAGAGACTGTCCTGGAGGCCTGGCAGAAGTAATCTCATCCTATACAATACAGATTACGTGACACAGATTTCAGTCTATCCACATACATCATGGCATGGATTGTAGGCACTGTGTTGTCTTGGTGAGTAACATCGGTGATCTATCCAGCTGCTGCGTGTGTCTGGTGAGGTACATATGCACAACATAGGCTTTCAATTGTGGTCACATTTCAGATTGCTATGTATGTGTGTTCCCAGTGCTTGCATCACTGAGTTTCAGCATAGTGAGACTTTTGTCAATGATGCAATTAACAAGGAATTCCATTTTGCAGAAGGCCAAAATAAAGATGCATTTTTGCATTTATTTGTAGACAGTGTAGTAGCTTTGGCACCAATCATTTGTCTGTGTTAGCCCCTCTTGTAATCTGTTTTCATCATAGGTAGGCTGAATGATTGCACCTAGTATGCAAGAGTCAGCAAACGAGGTAAGCCAAAAGCTATATACTGTAGCCTGAACTCTCAAGAAATAGATTCCAAATAGTAAAGGGCCAAGCACAGATCCCTGGGGTACACCAATGGTGACAGTTCTACTGGTACAGGCTGATTCACCAACTTTCACAGTATGTGTTCTGTCAGGGAGCCAATTGGTTACCCCATCTAGTGACATAAGTTTTAGTCCCCAGCTGGGAGAGTTTCATAATGATACCTGCATGGGGGATTATGTTCAAACCCTAGGCCAATTGAGGCTAGCCAGTATGTACTGTCTTACCTTCATCCAGTCCTAATACAGAAAATCAATGGGCTGTGACAACATCACAGATCATCTATCACATGACTCATCACATACACCTTCCTGACACAGTTGAATACACACCTCAACACACCCACCACACAGACTATTTTCCTATAGAAGGGGTACATCAACATGCACCCATCTGAGTTGGACAGGACAACACCAAGTGCATGTATATATAGACACATCCTGACTCTTCTCATCTGTAAGGTAGACCATCATCACAGACTTTTTCTAAATGGACACTATTGATATCCCAGCTGTGTGCAACAGACCTGTGTGAGTTGTCAATGATAAATCATGTCTGTTACATCTGTTAGATTTCCTCAAAGAGGTCAACTCAGACATGCATGATGACAACACTATCATCATTTTGAACTTGACAAGCCCAAGGCATTTGACACAAATCCACACTGAGGTATTCACTCAAGCACTGTCAGCTGTGGCCATTTACACTTATATTTCCAAGTGGGTAGACCACTGTATCACATGCATGGCATCTAAATATGTTGACATGTGTGAAGTGACCTATATCTCAGTTCCAGAGATTAGGTCTCTACATCAGGGCTCTCTGCTAGGCCCTTTCCTGTCCACTATTTAAGTGACAGACATCACAAATGACATACACATCCTGTGTCTAAACAGCTGTCTAAAGGACTGCAGACTGTAGACAATCATTGACTCTGTGATGTCCGTGCCCTGCCCAGCAATCAAGGCGCCTCAATCCTCACCACTAACACCAGAGAGGGCATCTCATATGAGAGGAAAGGATAACAAATACACACAGTAAAGTGCAATTTCCCTTAAGTGCACACAGAGATCACAGTCAGTTTGGGGCTGGTCGCTCCCTTACTCCCCAGGTCCCCAATAAGACTCCCCACTCGCACAGCTATAGGGTCCAGATCTCAGCCTAGCTGGGCAAGCTAAAATATAAGCATACAAATCACATTACATTAATCACATTTAAATAGAGGAAACATTAAAATCACATGATCAAGCCAGCCATTCAAACATGAGTTATAATAAAACATGGAAATTAGTAGTTGCAATCAATATAAAAGCATTTCCCATATTGATTGCAACTACTAATTTCCATTTAATGTTTCCTCTATTTAAATGTGATTAATGTAATGTGATTTGTATGCTGATGAAGGGTGTAGACCTGAAAGCTTCATTAAAAGTTTTTTGTTTGTGACTATCGTGTGGTTTGGACATCTATGATATACAGTGCTTCTAAAGTATCCTTGCAAGCTAAAATATCTCCAGAACCCTCTCTGTCTAACCAGTGCTTCATGTCCCAGCCCAAGTAGCTGACACACACACTTTGAGATAAGAGTTTACACAACCACACAGACACTTCTGGGGAAGGCTGGCACAGGTTATCCAGCTGTGCCCCTTTTACCCAGACTATATGGTAGTACCACTTGCCACCACCCAGCTAATATTTATCAGCTACCCAACGGCCCTTAAAAGGGTGTCCAATTATTACTGTGCAATATTATTATCCAATTGGTAAGTGTAACTAATCAGTCAAGGCTTATTAGAGTGGCTTTGTACAATAAACTCTATAAATATGCAATGTACTCTAGAGCTTAACTTATCGCTACACAAACCAGCCACAGTTAAATGGTTTTAAAATATTTAATAATAAATAATTAAAACCACAAGACAATACTTTTGGGTCTATATCAGAATATCGAAGTATTAAAACTTCGAATGTTCTGATATTGAACACTATTCAGCAAATGCTAAGAAGAGCAAAGCTGCAGAACAGCTAATTCTTTCCTCGGGAAAGAATTTGGTTGGCCGTTTCTGTGGCTTCGCTATTCTTAGCGCTGTGGTGGAAAGTTAAGGGTTGGGTTCAGGTAAGTGTGTGATTGTTTGTACATTAGGGTTAAGGGTGGTTTAAGTGAGTTAGGGTTAGTGCGCGGGTTAGGCATGTGGGAGATAGTGACAGACTTTAGGGTTAGGGGTGGTTTAAGTGAGTTACGGTTAGGGCACGGGTTAGGTGAGTGTGCGATAGTGACAGACCTTAGGGTTAGGGTTTGGGTTAAGGTAAGTGGGTAGATAGCAGTGTATGTTTAGTTTAGTGTAGCGTTAGATATAGAAATGTAAGTGTATGTGTGTGGTTGCTGTTTGTTTGATGTGCTTGTGTTGTGTGTATGTGTTTTGGAGCAGCACATTTTTTCCCGAACGTTCGATATTTTCACGTTTAGATGTTTTGGGGCTGATGAAATAGCGTCCGCTATTTTCATCTTTCGATAACATGATATAAATGCATACTTTCTAGTACACAGTCAGTACTAGTCAAGAAAGTTCAGAGATCACACAGAAATACTTAAAATAAATCAGTAGTATACAGTTCTGACATCAGAGAAAAACAACACCAACAAAACGTTTCCAGGGAAAACCAACTCAAGAAAATCACACAAACCAGAAAAAACATTTAGTCTAATCTTTATAATTCCTGGCTACTTCTAGGAGAAAACACAGTTCTAACATACTACTTACATAAAGAGAGCATAAGACAGTGCAGAGTTGGATGTCCAGACAAAAATGCTTAATAATGTCTGGTTCTCACTGTTTAAATTGAAACTGCAGTTCTGCTAAACCATTATATCGTCTTTTACACTTTTCTGGTGTTCGCAGGCTAACAGAAACTGCATTTACATTCTTTTACACTTAGAGCAATAAAGGAAATTCCAAAGTAAATTCTGCTCATTAACTTTAGCCTTAAAACAATAAGCAGGAAGCCTTCATCTAGCCGGATGGGAGCCGACTTGTAAACAAGAAAGGCAGTGATGAACTAATTTTAATTTCAAAGGACCAACAAGAAATTGTTGACTTAGCTTTCTTTACAGCAGATGGCAATGTTGCCACTTTGTTTTAAATTCAACATTTCACATTTACAAATGATAGCATTATCTGCACAATTCTATCTGGCTAGGCTGGCAGCCTTCACCCATCTCTACCAGTCTTCACACCCCCCCCCCCATTGAACTCAAGCTAGTTTTTCAAGTGACCCTTGAGAAATGTCACTTGAGAGGGCTTGGTCTATCTGAGTGTACCTCACCCCATTCCCTGTCTTGAGAGCCCATCGGCATTGGCATTGCTACTCCCACTACAGTGCTGCACTGACATATCATATGCTTGCAACCCCAGGCTCCATCTTAGCAACTTGGCATTTTGCTGGCTGGCTCTGTTTAACCATGTTATGGGGTTGTGATCTGTCATAACAGTTAATTTCCTTCCATACAGATAAGGCTGAAGTTTCTGCAATGCCCACACTATGGCTAGACATTCATTTTTTACAGCTGCATAGCATTCCTCTCTGGGTTAGAGGCTATGACTGAGATAAACCACTGGGTGCTCTTCCCCCTCTGAAGAAATCTGGCTAAGTACAGCCCCCATGCCATGATTTGAAGCATCCACATGCACAACAAATTATTTGCTGTAATCTGGACTGGCTAACACAGGGGGTCCCCCCAAAGCTTCTTTAAGCTTCTGGAATGCCTGCTCATATGCTGGGGTCCACGCTACCTTATCTGGCCTGTTCTTTGTCCTGTGGTTTAGGACGTATACCACAACAGACTCCTTGTGAGACTAGCACTCACCTTCCCACTCATCTCAAATTAAATCTAGAGGTCCCCTCACCCTATGCCCATACAGCAACTCAAAGGGTGAAAAACCTGTGGATTCCTGGGGAACCTCTCTGTAAGCAAACAACAAATGGGGCAAATATTTGTCCCACTCCCTCTTAAACTGATCTGCAAATGCCTGTAGCATGGACTTTATTGTAGAGTTTAACCTCTCAACAAGACTGTTAGTATGGGGGTGGTCTTCATGTGCTTCACCCCTCAGGACTTCCACAGACAAGCCAGCAGGTCTGATATGAAACTGCCACCTCTGTCAGTCAGTATTTCTTTTGGGAAACCTACCCTGCTGAAAATCTCTAACAAAGCATTTGCCACCTTCTCTACCTCAATGGAGGACAAAGCAACTGCCTCAGGGTATTGTGTAGCATAATCTACTACCACTAGGATATACTTTTTCCCTGTGGAACTTGGGGTACTCAGAGGACCCACAATATCCATAGATACCATTTGAAATGGTGACTCAATCACAGGCAAAGGCATCAAAGGAGCTCTCACCTTGTCTCCTGTCTTGCCTACCTTTTGGGACTGCTCACAGGTCCTGCAGTACCCTGTTACACCTCTGGAAAGTCCAGGCCAATAGAAGTTCTGCATAATACACCTCTTTGTATGTTTTATGCCCATATGACCTGCAAAGGGAATATCATGGGCTATGACTAGAAGCGCCAGATGGTAGACTCTAGGCACTACCAACTGCTGCACTCTCTCACCTTCTATCCCTCCCTTAGGGGTCCACTTTCTGTATAGTAACCCTTTGTTCCAGTATACAGATTCCCCCTTTCCTTGAGAATCAGGTGCCTCCCTAGCTACCTGTCTCAGGCCTTGCAATGTAGGGTCTAAGAGCTGAGGCTGTTTCAACTCTCCCCTTGTAACCCTTCCCAGCTCCCCTTCCACAGGAAGTCTCTGACAGTCCTCTGACAGTGGTGCCTCACTCTCAGCCTGGGTACTACTACTCACCTCTACCTTTGCAGTCACTCTGTACAAGGGAACATCAGTACCTACAAGCAGCTGTGGCTCACATTCAGTCTCACTGCTACAGAGTAGCTCCCTCCCTGAAGTAACCACCTTACCAGTCCTGGCTGCAAGTATGCAGTCTGTCTGGGTCTCCCCCTGGCTACCAGACCCACATGCTTGTCTCCTAGCCTGACTGCATGTAACTACATAAGTACATGGTACTGCCTCATCTAAATCCTTCCCTCGCAGGACATCTGCAGGATGGTAGTTTAGTACCCCTGTTGTCTCAAGACAACCCACTATTGGCATTTTGTCTTTCCCACTTACTGGCTCCCTCACCTTTTGTTCTCCACCTTGCCTCCATGTACATCTGTATGCCACATGGCCCCACTGGTTGCATTCAAAACATTTAACCCTAGGTCCTGGACATGTACCTGGACTAGTGGCTTCCCCTGCTACTGGCAGATTCTGTTGTGGCAGTCTGTGCTGCCCACCATGGGTTCCTTTAGACCCATAAGCAGTACTGAGGGTCCCCTTTCTGTGCAGAGCTGCCCCGCTTGCCAGGTATAGGTCACCCTTCTTCCCCAACCCATCTAAAGTAGCACATTGTCTATCAGCTAACCAGATCCTCATTTCCTCAGGCAAAGTGCTAAAGGCTTGTTCCCTCACCTAAAGGTCTGCCAGCCCTTCAAAAGTGGTGACCTGACATCCACTCACCCACCTATGGAAATAAGTGCTCAATTCAGCAACATATTGACATACACTTTCATCTGCCTTGCATCTATGTTCACAAAACTTTTTCCTATACATTTCAGGTGTTAGCTTAAACAGTTCTAAAAGACATTTCTTTACAGCAGTATAATCAAAACATGCAACATCAGGCATTTTAGATAATGCAGTTACAGCTTTACCATGGAGTAAGGGGGTCAGGAATCGTACCCAGAGCCCTTGGTCAACTTCATACTGTTTACATACCCTCTCAAACATATGAATGAAACTATAAAAATTATCCCCCTCTTTAAACTGCAGATGAAATTTACTGACCTTTTGTGCTTCTGGGATCCAGTTACTCCATTCACTATTACCTCCATGACTCTGGCAAAGAGTCAGCATCTCCTTCTCATGCTGCCTCTGCTTTTCTTGTTTCTCAGCTTCCAGATGTAACAGTTTCTCATTCTCCACAGCCTGCAAACATCACAGTCTCTCATTTGCTTCTAATTCCACACACCTGGCCTCCAGTTCAAGTCTCTTTAGCTCCAGCTGGATTTTTAAGTCCACTGCAGAAAGGTTGAGCTGTCCATTCTCTGAGGGAATTATATCTCCACTGCCAGTCTGATTGTTCTTTTTTTGCTGTTTTCTGATACAGCTGTAACCAATGCTGCAATCAGGTCTGCCTTAGTCAGGTTTCCATTCACCAGTCCCCTAGCCTGGCTCATCTCCGCCAGCTGGATCCTTGTTAGCTTTCCATACTCTTCTGCTGACATGCTGCCTGTTCACCTTGACTAACTAAGCTAACACAATAAATAAAGCAGTTGTGATCTGAACTCTGAGTATTTACTGCATGGCTGAGTACAAAACACCTTCAAAGCTCACTGTACACAAGCTACCGGATACACTCTACCCACACCACTACAAGCCAATTAGTATTTGCCAACTAATTAATATGTGATGTGGATATCCCACCACTGCCAAACAATTAATATGTGATGCCCATGCCCTAGCCCAGCAATCAAGGAGCCTCAATCCTCACCACTAACACCAGAGAGGGCATCTCATATATAAGGAAAGGATAACAAATACACACAGTAAAGTGCAATTTCCCTTAAGAGCACACAGAGATAACAGTCAGTCCAGGGCTGGTCGCTCCCTTGCTCCCCAGGTCCCCAATAAGACTCCCCACTGGCACAGCTATGGGATTCAGATCTCAGCCTAGCTGGGCAAGCTAAAATCTCCAGCACCCTCTCTGTCTAACTAGTGCTTCGTGTCCCTGCCCAAGTAGCTGACACACACACTTTGAGATAAGAGTTTACACAACCACACAGACATTTCTGAGGAAGGCTGGCACAGGTTCTCCAGCTGTGCCCCTTTTACCCAGACTATACAGTAGTACCACTTGCCACCACCCAGCTAATATTTATCAGCTACCCAACGGCCCTTAAAAGGGTGTCCAATTATTGCTGTGCAACATTATTATCCAATTGGTAAGTGTGACTAATCAGTCGAGGCTTATTAGAGTGGCTTTGTACAATAAACTCTATAAATATGCAATGTACTCTAGAGCTTAACTTATCTCTACACAAACCAGCCACAGTTAAAAGGTTTTAAAATATTTAATAGTAAATAATTAAAACCACAAGACAATACTTTTTACTACACAGTCATTGCTAGTCAAGAGAGTTCAGAGATCACACATAAATACTTAAAATAAACCAGTAGTGCAGTTCTGACATCACAGAAAAACACTTAGTCTAATATTTAGAATTCCTATCTACTTCTAGGAGAAAACACAGTTCTAACATACTACTTACATAAAGAGAGCATAAGGCAGTGCTGACTTGGATGTCCAGACAAAAATGCTTAATAATCTCTGGTTCTCGCTGTTTAAATTGAAACTGCAGTTCTGCTAAAACATTACATCATCTTTTACACTTTTCTGGTTTTTCCATGCTGACAGAAACTGCATTTACATTCTTTTACACTTAGAGCAATAAAGGACATTCCTCATGTAAATTCTGGTTATTAACTTTAGCCTTAAAACAATAGGCAGGAAGCCTTCATCTAGCTAGACTGGAGCTGACTTGTAAACATGAAAGGCAGTGATGAAAAAAAAATAATTTCAAAGGACCAACAAGAAATGCTTGACTTAGCTTTCTTTACCGCAGATGGCAATGTTGCCACATTGTTTTAAATTCAACATTTCACAATTACAAATGATAACATTATCTGCACAATTCTATCTGGCTAGGCTGGCAGCCTTCACCCATCTCTACCAGTCTTCACAGGCTCCAACTGTGATATTAGTATAATACAAACAGTATCAACGCACAGCAAAGATTGCTGCCTCAGCCATGACGACACCTGCAATGACACAGAAATATGGGGGGATTTGTTACATTAGGGAAACAAACAGACAACCCACGTATATGTAGATATCACACCCTATAATCACACCAATGGGTATATGACCTGTGTTCTGGGGTAGATGGTAAGTGGAACATCCACCAGCATGTGGTCACAATGCTGACTACTCCCTTGTACTACTGAGTATGTGAAGGACATCCACATCATAGGCCATAATACCTCCATAGTTCACAGCCTTCATCACACCAGTTGAGTACAATGCACCCTTCTTCATGTACCTCCCTATACATCTTCCAGTGATGTGTAACTAAAGTGTACCACTTTTGCACAGTGAGTTATCACACATCTTATTGGTCATACCTAGGTACTTTTTTTTTTGGCATAAACATTACTATCTGATCGTGCAGAACCCCCATCAGCTTGTTACACCAGATGCATGTGTGCTATCTGTTCCAGTGATGCACACAGTACATACATACATAGCTGTTTGTCAACATTACAGACATGGGTAACATTTGTGACAGTGTGGATTGTGCTATATATATATATATATATATATATATATATATATATATATACACACACACACACACACACACACACACACACACACACACACACAAGCACACACGCACACACACACACACATGCACACTCACACACACACACACACACACACACACACACACACACACACACACACACACACACACACATGACATGCACACCACTCAACTAGCCTATATAATCACAATGTGCATACAGGTATAGCAGTGTCCCTCCGAACACCTTCAGCAAATGTTATTGTGCCAAGATAGTGTGCATGATTACCCTCATAGAGTCCAGACATGTCATAATAGTTGTACAAGTGAGTTTTTGCAGAATCATCTCTGATCACGCTAAATCACATATGTGATGTCAGAGACATGGGATTACTGATGGTATTATTCTGATATTGCCCATGAATGTGCTTGCTTCTTTTATTGCTCCCACTTGCTGGAGACCTTTGCTGAGATTATACTCATATTCAGGCAAATCAGTTTGCACAGCTTTAAAATATGTACCCTTCCCCAATTGTATGTAACATCCCTGATAGATATCTTCTGCATTGTTCATGTAAGGATGCTTATTTCACACAGCCAGCTTCCCAATTGTTATATTACCTTGTGCGGCAGTCACATAATACACATTTTCTCTGTGCAGCCCCTACTGTAGTATATTGATATGTGATTGGTGTTGTTGCTACAATTGTCTTCCATTGACATGTCCTCATCTGCAATACATTAAATTGTTTCCTTTATCCTCTTTCTCTGTGTTCATTCCTACATTTCAGCTGTGTGTCCCAGTTCAATACACATACTTCCCCTGGGTGTTTATTTTACATGGCAGTCCATGTACCCTTATAGATCAATTACATAACTTCAGCACAGAATTCCACAAAAGGGATTTCACAATATTCTGCACTGTATACACTGTCCTGTAGTGTGTTTGGACCATATGCTTAACTATCATACCTCTCATCTCTCCAGATTTTCACAGAATGCCCATATTTTTGCTTAATATATATTTTGGTGTGTTACAGAGTTTTTTTATTAAATTTGTGTTTTTTTACCATATCTCTAGGATGATCTCAGGACTTATGTGACTCAATAATTATATACATTTGAGTTTTAGACTTCAAATCCTTCAGAAAATGTATCTTGACACAAACCCTTGTTATTATAGCACATTTCTAATGAACAAATATGTCAGATATGTCCCTATTTCTGGGACGTTGTCCCCCATTATGTTGGGCTTTTTCCAGATGTCTTGCACTAAGAGATTGAGAGCAATGAAACTATTATCTGTTAAGTCCTGATTATCATTTTGGCATTCTGCACTGCTCTGACTTAAACAGGATTGCTATGTGTGTGCTTACCTGGTTTCCTGGCCAGCAACACTGTGAAAGCCACAAAACCTTGCTTATTTACATTTAAATGCAGTGCGTGGCATGAATATGAGTGCTGCTGCTGCTCACCGCACATCACAGCACACACATGTAAACTCTATGTAGGCTTTGCATGAAGACTACACAGAATTTACTGAACCCCAGGGAGTAACTATTAAGTTTGTCATATTTTGTAAACAACTTACAGTATCTCAGCAACCACTCAAGTTACACACATACTGTTGGAGCATTTTCTTCACCCAGCTGAGAGCTTTCATTTGAGGTTAAGCAGTTCTGTCTGTGCTACTTGGTTGTTGAGATATTCAAGAAAACATGACATTTATGACAACATAAATAAATATTATATTAAGAACAATTCATATCTCTTTGGCTGTACTAGACAGAGGTCAAATATCAACCCAGGTGTGTTTGCCATAGTGTAAGCTTTAAGGTGAAATGTTTTAATGCATTGTATGCAGCTTGGTTTTGAATTTAATAATTCAAACACAATCAAGTAATATTTGATGCCTAGAGGCTTCAGTAGGCTGCAGCTGCAGAAAATCCTACAGGCTTCACCCTGCTGTAATGAGCTAAGACCTCTAAGGCCATCAAGGTTCTTGCTTACATTCATTTCAGGTTCATATATACCAAATCTCCTGCCAAAGAATCTAAGATGCATTAGATAAGCATTTTGACTATGGGCTCTTAGTGTTTTCTTTCAGCTCAACAGCAAACCTAGAAGTACTAAAAATACTATTTTACATTATCTGTTCATTTATGTCTCTTATTCCAGAAAGACACCGACCTAGTGTCAAATCTGAAAAACAGAGTACTTATTATAGAAAATTAACATAATCAGCTGATTAATAAACAGTCTTGAGTACTTAGAACACTGCCAGATCATAGCAATCTTATTAAATACTTTCCATTTGGTGGGGGGATCTCACTGTTTTCTATCTTTGAGGATAGTACAAACTTTAGAATTCACATTGTTAAACTTCTCAGAGGTGACAAATCTTTCTCCTTCTTATCTAAAGCCACATTTCAGCAGACATATCATGCCAAACATATAAGTCCACACACCTATAAGAAAGATCAATATGCCACTGTAGATAGTAGATATCATACAATATTACAATCCTACAACTACATTACAACTCCAGTGTTATGACATTTATAATCTCACATGGGACAAAGCCAAACAGGGATTGGTTGTCACAGGAATGGCCAAAGTAAAATTGACAAAAACTTTCCTCGTGTAGATCAAAGCCTCTGTAAACCTCATCTGGGAAGGGGCTTCACCCCTATTATCCACTATGTGTCTGTAATCCACACCACAGTCAGCAAACTGGACACATCCCTGACTTTACATTCACATTTTCCTGTTTGCCCCAATCATGTATAGTCATCCTCATTGTTTGATCCTGAAAGGAAATGAAACTGGAGCATCATAATGTAAAATCATCCTCCAAACAGTAAATTCTCTTACCAGCTGTAGCTCAGCATTCCCTGCAATAGTTTTAAAAGGCAACTAAACCACACAAGTGCTAACCGGGAAAAAGCAACAAATCTAGAATTTGTATTTATAGAATCAGTGCGATTATAGAGAAAGCCTTAGCACTAATGCTAATTTCCGCGAGTATTTATTTTAGCTAGTATTGTGGAATGTGCTTCAAATGGATATCTCTATATCTCAAATGCACAAGTGGAAACATATGTATGTGAGATGCAGATCTAGATTTTTAAGCCATATTCTGTGGCACAATCTAAAAAAAATAAGTGCAAAGGCTTTCTAAATACCACCAGCAGGTGATGGTGCATAATACTCTACAACATTGATTTATGCAAATTTTCTACATCAGAGAAGTAGCCCTTTTTGCTAACACTGTAGTGACCTCTGAAATTACTAGAATGGAGGGTACAGAATCATTCTGCAGGTGGTGGTGGGGGGGGGGGGGTGTAATGGGAGCATTGCCTGCTGCAAAAAAAAATCATTTTAGGTATTGTGTGTTGCTCAATAAAATGCAAATTCGGTGAATTGTGCTCACTGAAATGGTGCAGAATTAATGGTCATTTGATGAATTCACCCTAGATCCCTATAACTAGTCAAGGGATACAATATTTCAAATGTTATTTTCATGAGTGAATCACAAAGCCTCTGTAAACAACAGTAGATGCAAACATTCACCACAATGCAAACTAATACAGATTAATGTATGTTTCCATTCCAGCACTAATCTGGTCAATACATAGCACATGCAAACATGCTTCTCTGTAGGCTATCACAGAGGTGCTTCACATACCCATAGTTTTCTTCTTAAAAGTGATCTTCCATGTAAAGAATTATTTATTACAATGTCACAGCGGTGTTATTAACTGTATGTCAAGCATTATAAATGTTATTAGAAGACTTATGTTTTACTTTGTTTGTTACTTTTTATTTGAATATGACTGCATTTAGTTATTTATCGATGTATTGTTTGCTTGCTTGCTTGATTTGAGTGGCTGATTGTGCTGCAGTCTGTCATTTTTGTAGAAACTGCCTCAAAACTACAGACTACATGCCTACATAAAACAAGCCACTTATCCCCTGTATTACATTATATGACTTGGAATAAGGAAGGACATTCACAGCTTTTCAGCATGCAGGAAATACATTTCTATTTAAACTTTAACCTACAATTCTTAATGTTATAACAGTTCTATTGATTTGTACGATAAAGAAGACAGCTGGCTGTAAATTATGTTACTAATAGCGCGTCAAATCTGTGCTGATAATTTCTCAGAAATTCAAAGACTGACATGCAGCAGTAGCAAAGTAATGGTAGGGTGAAGGGGCAGTTACCCCAAGCATGCAGTATTAGTGGACACTTTTGGGGAAAGCAGTTTCTGCATTCTTTCTGTACTGGCATTTCTGAATGCCAGTACATGAAGGCATTTCAGAGCTTCTTTTATATAAAGTGTTTTTTTTTTTCTTGCTCTTTAATGGAATGACTGGGGGGTGGATCTGTCTGTAATAGGATGATTGCTATAGTAAAGTGCTTATTTTTCCTCAATGAAAGAGCTGAGGATGTATGGATCTGACTGTAGCGGTTGGCTTAGTACAGTAAAGTGCATTTTTTATTTACTTTTGCTCTTCAGTCATAAAGAGCTGGGGGCTGAAGGGTTACATCACGCACTGGCATTGGGAACTAGAAGGTCCGCCTATAGCTCTGCGATGCAGTACAGCTTCACCTGTATATGGAACTTTCTACTGCATGCAACCTGATTTCCCACCAAATACTGCTTGCAATACAATGTCTCATATATAGATAAAGTTGCTGCATCACTGTGTGACATCCCCACTCTGGGCCAGTAATCAAGGAACTTGAATCCTCACCACTGTCACTGGAGACGAAAGTATACTTTGAATAAAAATAGATACACACAGTATTTCCACATGCAGCTTTTTGCATCAAGCACAATTTCACTTAATAGCACACAGGGAACACAATTAGTCCAGGGTCTGGGTTTCTCTCTCTCTCTCTCTCTCTCTCTCTCCAGGTCCCCAGCAAGACTCCCCACTGGTACAACTGTAGAACTGAGTCCTCAGCCAAATGTCCCAGCCAAATCATCCAGCTCACTTTCTGTGAAACCAGTGCTTTGTATCCCTCCTCCAAGCAGCTAACATATACATGTACTCTTTGAGATTTGATTTATATATTATTATACATTATAGAGATCGCACTGACAGTGCGACTAAATACATTAAGTATTGCATTTTATATATATGCAACTTGAAAATATTTATTATAGTTTTAATTTGACTATATACAGTATGTTCCATAATAATCAACTGTATCAATTATGGATAGAAATATGTTTACAATAATATTTTAGATGTAACAATGGACTGAACTCGATAATAACAAATGGGTTTTTTTACTGGTGATGACTAGAAATATTGCATCAAATTTTAACAAGATAGTCACAGGTTTATGAGAATTTTTAGCATTTTTAGCATCTAGCTGTATGTTTGTATATAAGGTAAATTATTGTACAAGATTTTTTGCAAAACAAAATTACTTTTTTAACTTTGTTAACAGAGAGGTATATAATTATATAATTGAATAATTGATGAAAAAGGCGGAATATTTTATGTATTTAAGTGTGAGTGATTCTGCGTACTTTGTTCTGAAGAAGTCTAGTTATCTAGATGAAAGCGCTAAACCTTAAGTTATTTTCTCCGTTGTATTTGTCTAAATAAAGGAAATGAACTGTGTTTGAATCCAATAATCCTGGTATTTTCTTAGCCCGTGGGCTTGTTTTCGTTGGAGTTTTATCGTTGTATACAGGATTTATTTTGGTTATGAGATTTGATTTTCACATACACACACACACACACACACACACACACACACACACACACACACACACACACACACACCTGGGAAATGCTGGCACAAATTTTAATGGCTATGCCCCCTTTTGCCCAGACTATAAGGTAGTTACACTGCCACCAAACACTCCAGAGCCAGCTACTCTATCGGTATTATAAGGGTACCCAATTATACTGAGTGAAATTAATATTAATACAAATGATGGTGTTTGACCAATGCACTAAGGCTTTCGGGTGTGGCCACAAAGTCACCAAATAGATATAAGTACTCTCAAAGGTTAAAATGTTCTCTAAAGGACCAGTCACAATGAAAAGTTTAAATATATTTAATAATAAAAGAACATGAAAATAAGGAATATCTATTAACAATTAACACCAGAGTTTAAATCAAAGGAAATACTAAAATAACACAATGAATAGATTCACACAGATACAGAAAACAGTACTTAACTAATCTCACTATATTTTCCTGAATGATCTAAAGAATTAGTATTCCCTGGTCACTTGCAAGAGCAAGGCAAAATGAAGTAGGTGAGTAGTCTTCCTTCTTTGTCAGGTTCCCAAAACAGACTGCTCTGAGACTTCAGTCTCATCTAGTATTAAAACATCATTTTTTGAGTTGGATCTGACTTCTGGTTCCCATACTACCCCCATTACTTGAAACTGAACCAGAAACCCGTACATATGTATGTTACCATACACACAGATAGAGCTTTGCTAAGATCTGTTGCAGCTTCTGGAAGTCATAAAACAATAAAACACTTCCACTCTTCCTACAGGAGATAATAAACCATTCTTTGGCACAGACACTTCATCCCTGGCTGCAATCAGAACTGTAAGATACAATCTTTATAGCCTAAATTAAGTAATTTAATTTCATACTATTTTTCAAAGTTAGCTGTATCCTCTGTTATAATATTAATTTCATACAGTCTGACATACAAGTGTATTTCTTTTTCTGTCCAGCAGGACACACTGTAGGTATATTTTAACACAAACAGCTTTATAAATGCATTTTTCAACACAAGCATCTGTACAAATTAGTTTGATGTACAAATGACATATAATTCTTTACAAAATTCCATCTAGCTATACTGGCATATGTTACATATCCACTGCCGTACTTCTCCTGGTATAGCTGGCAATACCTCATATCGTCACACACTGAAACAGAAAACTGAAGTCAGTGAGCAACTCTGCTGGTTCAGGGCAGTGCATTGATGACCATCACCAATGCACAATGCTGAAGTTTTTCAGTAAACTAAGTTTGATTCATGTTTTGAAATCAGTCATAAGGTTCTGTCACTCTACATTAGCATGCTCTGAAAGGGATCTGATGTAACCCTAGCTTTTGAACTAATGTATGGTGTAACTGCTAGCCATGGCATATTACTCCATGCCCATGCCCTTTCAGAATCTGGATTGTCACTGCTTCTGTTCAACAGACCACTGTAATCTATTAAGCATGAGAAGGAGGGGAGATTTCAGTTTTATCTACTAGTAGTAAAAGAAGGTTTCCTGCCCTGGTTCTTTTTCGAATGAAGACAAAAGATAATATAAATGGTTAAAATGCATTCAGTAAACACTTTACATTGCAGACTGTTGCTCATAATAAATAGTACTAGTCAGCTATTTTGTTTCCTTTTTATTTATAATTTGGAATGCTGCACTTCAATGCACTAAACACAAGAAGAAATACCTTATTTGAGAAATATCCCCCCACTCTTCAGCAATTAACAGACTGAGTGAGGGTGGTAGAAGCTATACAAATTCCAGTGGTTGTCTTGTATTCTGCCTTTATCCATACTTCTAGCTATATGTCAAAATCTAGTGACATAAATAATTGACAAACTACATTAGTGTGTGTGGTGATGGTGGGCAGTAAAAGCCTTCCTTAAGTACATTAATAAGAATAAACAAAACAAGCATTTATACGGCTTATACTCTGAACATGTTTAGAAACCCATTAAGGATGCTGCGTGTCATTTAATGTGATGCATGCCCATACAATGCATTTACTGGTCAGAGGTAGGTCATGTAATTTTAGAAGTGGGATTTACAAAGCTAATTTTCTTAAAGCGCATTGGTCAGATTCTAAAGCAAAGATATGTAACAAACCTTTGTAGTTGAATATAACCTTGTTGCCATATGCAATACCAAATTATACATTTTTTGATGGAAAAGTGTGCTGTTTTCACATTTTATTTTGTTAGTAAGGATGACCCCCTCAGTATTTTTCTCAAAACTGAAAATCCTTACCATGACTTCAATAAAGACTGAACCCACAATGCCTTACTACCTCAATTAATGTATAGATTATTGTATTTTCATGTTAAATCCATCACAAGTAGGTTTTACTTCCTAGAAAGACAAGTTGTCAGCCAATTCCTGCAGATAGAACACCTAAAATTGAAAATTAGCATGAGATGAAGTTGTAATGCAACCACAATGTAAATTAAAAGCAGCTCCACATTAAAGAGGAAAGTTGTTTCTTTATAACCCATAATATTTTGCAGTATATGTAAATCATCATTCAGTACCTAGTGTGACATAATTTTGTGATTGTGGTTAGTGACAAAACTATGTAAGCAGTGAAACAAAAATATCATACAGCACACTATAATGCTATTTTTTATAAAACTACTTTGCAATTTTATCATGAGGAGTACAACAGGAAATGTAATTAATTGTAAAAGAAAGCTGCTTAAAGTGCATTGGTCATGTTTGGAAGCTCCTTAGCTCAGATTAATACAGCTGTCTTATAAAGGCACCCAAATGACTATGTCCAAATACCCCCAACTCAAGTTGCCTTTAATACATTGCTTATTTCTGCCTCTGTAATTTGGGATCGGATACCATTCAGAAGGTGTGCAATCCTGTTCCATATAATAAGTAACTTCTTCAAAGGGCTGGCTATATGCTGCATCCCTCAGCTACCTTTTCAGAGCGCTTTTTTCTAAGTTAGTTAATTGATAGAAAGCAGTGCATTAGGCTCTACGAGTTATAAAATGGTAATACTAAGGAAAGGCAATCATGTTGGTAAGCTTAGTGACCCTTTTAGCATGTCAAAGATGTTGTTTTTATTACAGGTGATAGGCATTGCAGTTGTAGTAGAAGCCTTCTATATGTTTGCTATAATATTATGACTAAATACTATGTGCGCTTATTGTGTATATTTGGGTATAATTTATCTGTAAGGTTTAAAGCATGCTCAAATATTACTGTCAAACATTTTCACTCTTGTTGCATGTTTGCTGGAGTTTGTCAGTGGGGTACAGAACAAAACTTTGAATATATTTCAGCTACTTCTGCTGAAAAATTTTATAAGAAAATGCTAATCCAAAGGTTTAGCACTGGATGACAGCATATGCAAGCTATAACCACAATGCCCCCTTCTCTTTGTAATGTTAAAAATGGTTGAGTGCAATAGCTAACTCACATTAACACTCCTACAGCATATATAAAACTGCATTTATGAAAACTCACTGTGCAAATTAGTGATGTCCTACTGATTCAAAAGTAAGTCAGAAATATCATCTATATGAATAAAGCATAACTATAGGGATTCTCCAACAACGACGGGTTTCCTGGTGAGGGGTTAATAAGCTGAGTATAGTTCAGAAAAATGAAATGTAAAATCTGTTCTGAGAAATTATGTTATACATGGTGAAATAAAAAAAAAATGTTACCATTAAAATGTGGAAGAAGTAATACTAAAACAAATTGATAGAAAATGAGACCTTAGAAATAAACTACAATTTCTTGCATGTCTCAACTGTGTTTTGCAATTATGACATGAGCTAAAAAGCACAGAAGAGAAACTATTAAGGTCAACAGATTTTATGAGATCCACTTTATTTATGTATTTATTTATTTATTTTCTTTGAAATGCAGTCTGGTGCATACTAAGCTATATTTTGCATACTTTTGGCAAAAAAGTAAAACCTTGGCTGTGCAGAATGACTTGGGCTTTTTTATCTTGGCAACTATTTTTTTTTTTAATTAAGCTTTGTAGCTTATATTCTGTATTTAGCACCTCATACTTTAAAACAAGATATACATTTACCTGATGGCTTGTTGAGACCAGCAAAAGTTTTAGAAAAAATGTGACATGGCACAGTTTCTTATCCTGTGTATAATTTGTCTTAGAAACTAGGAATTGTAAGAATATCCATGTGTTAATTAAACCAGATGTAACTCTTTATCTAAATTTTCTAAACATAACTCTCAGGCTCTAAGCATCAGATATCAGCAATGACTTAAAAGTCATAGCAGAGGCTCAGGAAGAGGAGCATATTCTTATTTTTTATAATGGAAGTATTTCTTAGAATTGATCCTATAAAGTAAATGATAGGGAATATTTGTAGATTAAGTTTATTTATTTAATAAGATAAGTCCACATAAGTAGGTCTGACTTTATGAAGAAATCACTAAATCTAGGAGAAAAAAGGCTAAATCTGAGGACAAAAATTATAGCACAAGCCCTGGAATTCATAAACTCCATGCAGGCTTCACACAAAACCTCCACAGAGTTTGTATGTTAGCACGATGAGCAGCAGTGCTAATGACACATTCACTGAACTTGTGACATTTATAGAGAGATACAGCAAGGTTTCGTGGCCAACAACAGTGCTGCTACTATGGAACCATGCAGAGCAGCATGACCACAGAAACATGAAGCATTCAAGTGTGCCTACGAGCAAACCTGCTCAGCAAGATTGCACAGCCACAATGACTACCATGGGATGAAAATACTACAATGACAGCAGTAATAACACAGTAAAAAAAGTGTACTGAGTGCAATGTATACAACAACAATTATTTGTGGAATTAAATAATGTGGCGGGGGAATGTCAAGGGCAAATACAAGGAAATGTACATTAGACAGGGAAAGTGTGCTGATGAAAATGGACACAGACAAGAATGATAGGAATGAGGAAAGAGGAAGAGGGTCTGGTAACTATGGCAACATCCCCAAGACAGGATATGTTAAAATATCTGCAAGACAAGGAGTAGCATAACATTAAGCACATAAGTAGATAGCACAGTACGTACTGCTGTTTACAACTCCTGTGCAACTATATCATCCCACATGATAGTATATAGTATATGTGACAGTCAAACAAGTTTACATGTCAAGGAAGGTGAATGGTTGTGATATAAACATCACTGACATGCTCACTGGAGAGGACATTTAGCAAAAACACTAACTAACTTCAATACAGGGTGTGTGCATAGTATAAAGATCTGCAAAATCATTTGTTTGAATATCACTGACATGTCACCATACCTCTCAACCAATCCTGGGCACATAGCATGAGACTCCTGGACAAATGTACACAGAAACAGACAAAACCATGGACATTTTCAAAATATTATGACCATTATTCTGCGGCATTGACAGAATATGTGAGTGTAACTTATTATACATGTTCAGCAGTAATAGACGTGTAAAAGTGCAATAATTGTCAGTATTCTATAAGGGGAATTCACCACCTCTTCCCCAAAAATGAACACTTTTTTGAGGGGTTAAGGGAGACAGTGTTAAACCTGGAGTTGAAATCAGGAGCAATCCTGTCCATTTGAGAGGTTTGTGTAACACGTAAGCCACAGACTACACCTGCATGAATCAACCCCATGCCATCAATGTTGTCACTGAGCTACGTATTTACTGGGTGCAACACAGAAAGATATATCATACAAGCATCTAGTAGAACACCTTGAAGGGAAGTCTGCACTGTCAAATCTTAATGGGTATGCATCCCAATAGTTCTGTATAGCTGACAAGATGTGTGGGAGCTCACTTTGCCAGATGCGATACACTTGACTAAAGCATCCCTGGCTGACATAGTTACTGGCCATATGCATACCTTTCAACCTCTTTGTGCAAGAAATCTGGACAAAGCCCAACACAATGAGGGGACAAAGACCCAAACATAGGGACAGATTTTAAACATTGCTCTTATAAACCTAGAAAGTTGTTAGAATAATAGAGTTTGTTTTAATATACATTTTCTGAAGGATATGAAGTCTGAAACTCAAATGTATGCCATTATTTAGTAACTTTAGTCATCAGATCATCCCAGTGATTTGCCAGAAAACCACAAATTTTATAAGGAACAGACCAAAAATATGAGCAAGAAATCTGGACATATTGTGAAAATCTGGAAAGTTGAGAGGTATGGATATGGATCACAACACTTACAAACAACACACTATTATGAGTGGGTGCCCTACACACTTGTGTATTGTATGCATCAGACACATGTAATCATCTTCTTTTGGCTGTTCCCGTTAGGGGTCGCCACAGCAGATCACCTGTTTCCATTTCTTCCTGTCCTCTGCATCTTGCTCTGTCACACCAGCCACCTGCATGTCCTCTCTCACCACATCCATAAACCTTATCTTAGGCCTTCCTCTTTTCCTGTTACCTGGTAGCTTCATCCTTAGCATCTTTTTCCCAATATACTCAGCATCCCTCCTCAGCACATGTCCAAACCAATGTAATCGTGCCTCTCTGGCTTTGTCTCCAAACCTTCCAACCTGGGCTGACCCTCTAATATACTTATTCCTAATCCTGTCCACCCTCGTCACACCCAGTGCAAATCTTAACATCTTTAATTCTGCCACATCCAGCTCAAACTCCTGCCTTTTTGTCAATGCCACTGTCTCCAACCCATATAACATAGCTGGTCTAACTACCCTCTTGTAGACCTTCCCTTTCACTCTTACAGGTACTCGTCTGTCACAAATCACTCCTGACTCTTCTCCACCCACTCCATCCAGCCTGTCCTCTCTTCTTCACCACTCTTCCACACTCACCGTTACTCTGAACTATTGACCCCAAGTATTTAAACTCATCCACCTTCACCACCTCTACTCCTTGCATCCTCACCATTCTTCTATCCTCCCTCTCATTCACACACATATATTCTTAGTCCTGCTGACCTTCATTCCTCTTCTCTCTAGAGCATATCTCCATCTCTCCAGGGTCTCCTCCACCTGTTCCCTACTCTCACTACAGATCACAATGTCATCTGCAAACATCATAGTCCACAGGGACTCCTGTCTGATCTCGTCTGTCAACCTGTCCATCACCATTGCAAATAAGAAAGGGCTCAGAGCTGATCCTTGATGTAACCCCACCTCCACCTTAAATGCATCCGTCACTCCCACCGCAGACCTCACCATTGCCACACTACCCTTGTACATATCCTGTACCACTCTTACATACTTTTCTGACACTCCTGACTTCCTCATATAATACCACAACTCCTCTCTAGGCACCCTGTCATATGCTTTCTCTAAGTCTACAAAAACACAATGCAACCCCTTCCGACATTCTCTGTACTTCTCCATCAACACTCTCAGAGCAAAGATCGCATCTGTAGTGTGCTTTCCTGGCATGAAACCATACTGCTGATCACTAATCATCACGTCTCTTCTTAACCTTGCTTCCACTACTCTTTCCCATAACTTCATGCTGTGACTGATCAATTTTATCCCTCTGTAGTTATTACAGCTCTGCACATCATCCTTATTCTTAAAAATCGGTACCAAAACACTTTTTCTCCATTCCTCAGGCATCCTCTCACTTTCCAAGATTTCATTAAACAATCTGGTTAAAAACTCCACTGCCATTTCACCTAAACACCTCCGTGCTTCCACAGGTATGTCATCTGGGACAACAGCCTTTCCATTCTTAATTCTCTTCATAGCTATCCTTACTTCCACCTTGTTAATCCATTGTACTTCATGATTTACTATCCCTACATCATCCAACCTTCTCTCCCTCTCATTCTCTTCATTCATCAACCCCTCAAAGTACTCTTTCCATCTCCTCAACACACTCTCCTCGCTTGTGAGCATGTTTCCCTCATTATCCTTTATCACCTTTACCTGCTGAACATCTTTCCTAGCTCGGTCCCTCTGTCTAGCCAATCGGTACAGGTCCTTTTCTCCCACCTTAGTGTCCAACCTTTCATACAACTCTTCATATGCCTTATCCTTAGCCTTCGCCACTTCTCTCTTTGCCATGCACCTCATCTCTTTATACTCCTGTCTACTTTCTTCATCTCTCTGACAATTCCACTTCTTCTTTGCCAACCTCTTTCTCTGTATACTCTTCTGTACTTCCTCATTCCACCATCATGTCTCCTTGTCATCCTTCCCCTGTCCAGATGTGATACCAAGCAACTTTCTAGCCGTCTCCCTTACTATCTCTGCTGTAGTTACCCAGCTATTTGGTAACTCTTCACTGCCACCCAGTGCCTGCCTTAACTCATCCCTGAACTCCACCTCACAATTACCCTTTTTCAATTTCCACCACTTGATCCTTGGTGCTGCCCTCACACTCCTCCTACTCTTCTTGATAACCAACGTCATCCTACAAACCACTATCCTATGCTGCCTAACGACACTTTCTCCAGTCACCACTTTACAGTCTCCAATCTCCTTCAAACTGGCCCTCCTACATAAGATATAATCCACCTGTGTATATCTTCCTCCATTCTTGTATGTCACCCTATGCTCCTCCCTTTTGTTAAAATACATATTCACCACAGCCATGTCCATCCTTTTCGCAAAATCCACAACCATCTGACCCTCTGCATTCCTTTGTTTAACACCATACCTACCCATCACTTCCTCATCCCCTCTGTTCCCTTCACCAACATGCCCATTGAAATATTCTCCAATCACCACTCTCTCACCCTTGGGTACAGTCATCACCACTTCATCCAATTCACTCCAAAATGTATCTTTCTCATCCATTGCACTCCCAACTTGTGGAGCATATGCACTAACAACATTCATCATTACACCATCAATTTCCAGCTTCATAAACATCACTCTATCCGACACTCTTTTCACCTGCAAAACACTCTCAGCATACTGTTCCTTCAGAATAACTCCTACTCCATTTCTCCTCCCATCCACACCATGATAAAACAATTTGAACCCACCTCCGATACACCTAGCCCTACTCCCCTTCCATCTGGTCTCTTGCACACACAATATACCAACCTTCTTTCTGTCCATCATATCAGCTAGCTCTCTCCCTATACCAGTCATACTGCCAACATTCAAAGTTCCGACCCTCACTACCACAGTCCTAGCCTTTCTCCTTTCCTCCTGCCTTCGGCCATGTCTTCTGCCTCTTCTCCTCCTTTGGCCAACAGTAGCCCAAATTCTGCCAGCACCCTGTAGGATAACAGTACTGGTGGCAGTTGTTGTTAACCCGGGCCTCGACCGATCCGGTAT
Organism: Protopterus annectens; assembly: GCF_019279795.1. Lineage (NCBI taxonomy): Eukaryota > Metazoa > Chordata > Ceratodontiformes > Protopteridae > Protopterus > Protopterus annectens. Next base: position 223,531,566 of record NC_056734.1, on the reverse strand, counting down.
AAAATTTTTTCTTGGTGACTGCATGAAAATGTTTTGGCGAAGTTTGTAATACTAATGGATATTGTCTGCAGCATCTCCAACTGATGTCTGAATTAAGAAGTGAGCTATTATAATCAATGGTACAGCAATATTTGAGACTGATGGCAATGCATCAACTATGCCCATATGAACAGAAAGTACAGCAATACAATGTCAAGTGTCAATATCAAGGAAACTGTCACTGTAATATTGTACTCATACCAAACAATACATGGAGCACTCTCTAAAAGTACATGTCAAAACTCAGCACATGTGCCACATGATCACTGCCCCCATGACATTGTCAGTGAAAATGTTGTACAACCATAAAATCCTGACATACATCCATATGTGTTCATGCAAACTACCAAGTGGTAATACTAATGTGATGTAGTGTTACATCCGTGATGCAGTACAGTCACTCTATAGCTGTACCTCTGCTTCAATTGGACTTCATGCTGTATATCACTTCCAAATAAAACCTTGGGCATGAATCATAGGTGACAGAGTGGAACTGTTAACACAGCCATACAACTCTACCTATTTGACATTGTTATATCAGTTTTACATCATATGCCTATATGTTTATCAGTGGAAATGTGTGGGTGAGGACCCTGACACCATATATGGACAAATTACAACTGAGGTGGATATGGCTCATGGAGAACAGTTAATGACACAAATGCTGACAGTTGCACAATGCTGGGTGGGAACACCTGTATAATCCTTGTAAATAGCAATACAATAGTAAATGCAATGAATTTTCCAAGATTGCAAGTGAATCTCAACATGTCATATGTTTGTCTATATAACAGTGTTACAACACGTGGATGAACACAGGCTTATGTGCCCATGTAATCACTATGCCATAATATTTCTGTATGTCAGATAACTTTTCCATATGCTAGGTACACACATGCACATACTGCAGCTGTTACTGTGATGGTTGAGTAACAGCTGTATAGATTGTTGATATACTCCACTACAATAACACATGCCTTAGTAAGCTAACGATATACATAGCATCATCCGATGCCAACAGTCCTTGTGGAAGGAACATGCAACCAAATGGCAACAGCAATCATCAATACAGTAGCTCAAATCACAGACTGGAATACACTGTTGTAGAGCTACATGTACAATGTTCAGAGAGTTATATGGCATTAGTAGGCTAATGCCTAAGAGCACATAAAATCCTAGTCATTATTATACCATTTAAACCCAAATCTCTATATGCAATGGAAGATACTAGGGGTCTGTGCATATGTGTGTATGTGTTTAATTTAATATAAACTGCCTCTGTCCATATGTGACATGTGCATCATCCCATGACAGAATTAGCAATCACACGTCCAGTGGTCTAGAGATGGCATGCAGAGGGTCATGGAGGGGCTCTGCTTCACAATGTGTGTATGCATCTTTGAGATGATGCCATTCTCAGCCTTCCACAGAAATGATGTTATGTTGACAAAGGGAAAAGGGGGATGCTGTATTCAGTGGGTATGTAAAAGGTTCTCTTCAGTGGGAGTCAAAGGAAGAGATTCAAAACATCAGGCAATGACTGTAATATACCACCAAACACACACCATAATTGACTGACATCAGATTTGAACACCACACCTGTGTAGGTATAAAATCTGTATTCCATACAATGTAAGAATAATGCCACCACAGATGTCTGACTTTAACAATATCAGAGTACACTTTATAGGGGTGACTTCATCCGTGCATACAGAGAAGATGATACTTGGGTAGGGGAGCCCGCCATATGTGGACTTACATCCCAATATAAAGTTGCCTCCAGACTGGTAGTGGAATGACTGCACACACACTCCAGTTAACTGCTGTGAGATAAGAACCCCTACCTATCTAGTTATCCAAGCCATAGATCACAGTACTTAAAAGTAATACAACTGCATAAGTCTGCTTTGCATACTGTCAGAGTGAACTTTATAGAGGATGCCACCTTCAGTAGATGCAGAGAAGAACATGTTGGGAGGAGTGTCTGACATTGATGTAGACTCACATCCCAGTGTAAAATTGTCTGGAGACTGATAGTTATATGAGTAACACACACACACATACAAGTTGACTGCTGTAACATTACAGCTCCTACCTATTCAGTTGCACAAGCTGCAGAGCCCAGTACTTAACACTAGCACTAGGACAGCCATCTGTTTTGACTGCTGTAAGAGTGCACTTTATAGGTATGACATCATCAGTGCATGATAGAGAAGAGCATGTTGGCATGAGTGTCTGACATAACTGTGGACTCACATCCAGATGTAAAATTGTCACCAGACTGATAATTGAAGGAAGAGACAGACACACACAAGTTGAGTTCTGTGAGATTAGAACTCCTACCTATCTAACTGAACAAGCTACAGATCACAATATTTAATGCTAGCACTACTGCAGAAGTGTGCCTTTAACACTGTCAGAGTGCACATCATAGCTGATGACATCATCAGTGTGTGCTGAGATCAGGATGTTGCGAGGGCTGTATGAAATTGTTGTTGAGTCATGTAGCAGTGTAAAAGGATCCTTTGAATGCTACTTGAGTTAGGATGGCAAGACATGGACTCATGTTCTTCTGACTACATACACACTGAGACATAGACACACACACACACACACACACACACACACACACACACACACACACACACATACACACACACACACGCACGCACACACGTTAACTGAGCTGAGATTGGAGTCCACTACCTATCTAACTATACAACCTAGAGAACACAGTACTTAATGTTCATGCCAACACTGAAGTCAGAGTTTATTCCTGTCAGAGTGCACTTTATAGAGGATGATATCATCATAGTGTCACAGGCAACATATACTGTTATGAGAGTTGTTTGCAAAGCCAGGAGTCATGATATGATTGTGTCAATGCGATTTGCAAAAGTACATATAAATACATCCTAGCAACCTAGATGAAATAAGCTGTCTTGAATCCATATTGCAGAAGGCAGACAAACATAAACCTGTTTCTCAGGATGTTGTATAGATGACACAAAAACACAAACACACACTTTGAAAACAACAAAAGTGCAATGATAGAGTTATGTGTCTTCATATTCTGATGAAGGTATGTCTACATTAATACAGGTTATTGACAATATCAGTGTGATATGATCATGGATGACCAATGTTCAGTGTCACTATAAACTTATAACAGATGCAACAATGCAGTTATACTTTGTAATTCTGCAGTCTCTTTGACAATGGTCCAAGTCCTGATATACCATTTGCAAATGCATTGCTGCAGGGCACACACAAATATAAAGTATGTGTTCAGTGAAACCCACATGTCACTGCCCTTCTCTTGTGTTTAAGAATGCATTTCCATGTATTAGAGGATTACAGTCCAGTAATCAGAGTTTGACATGCTATACACTGCTTCGTGAAGCATATCAGAGAGAAGCTGATTAGCATGGATGATGGCAAAGTATTAGCACATTCATGGTTTGATTTTCAGGAATTCAACTTGGACTTGTGAAGTAGCAGTGTCCACTGGTGCTCATTGCCAAACTGTGTGCAAATAGGGACATACAGTAACTGACCTGACTGGGGTGAACTGCAAAATACATGTGCTTTTTTTAATGTGCTGTGTCAGGTTTGCAAGATATGTTATCAGAGAAGTTGTTGCCAGCTAGTATGATGAACATGCTATAGTCTATCTTTGAAATGTTACGGTCAAAGTTTTATTACATAAATAACTGTCGGCCTTGCCATCTCTGTTTGTGTGACTTTAAGTGCTGAGCAGACACAATAATCAGCTGAAGGAAAACAGTGAAAAATGTAACTTAGTATATCTTCTTTTGCATAAACAGGCTCAGGTGTGACGTTTTGCCAACAACACTCTGGTCAGTATTGAGAGTGGAAAATACACATGCTGTCTTGTTTTCTCTGTGGCACAGGGTTTAAGAACAGTGAGTCCTTGGTCATAGCATAGGTGATACAGTATTCAAATCTAGATAATTCTTTTCAGAGATTAGTACTAGGCTAAGTGTTGCTGTGGGCCATTTTTAGCCTAGCCAATTAACCCATTTAGGAATCAAGCCCTGCACCTTGTGTCTGGAAGGTAAACACCTTAACCATAATACTACCTAACCCATGATGTCAAGATGTCATTAACTAAGTAAATGTGACCATTAATGAATACACTAAAGTATGTGCCTTCCCCAAATTGTATCAGTAATGCCTACCTCAATACACTTCTACATCTAGTAGCTGTCTTGCAGGCCTCACTGCAAATCACAAGTTAATTGTGTGTACAGCTTGCTACAAATGACAAGGGGTGGTACATATTTTACAAAGATTAATATGACTCAGCAGATATACTATTTGTGTAGGGCTGGATATCCTGAAAAGTGTGTGCTGTATGCTACTTCAGAGTATGGATGGTTGCCAGATCATATTAGATAAACATTTTAACCATCATCACATGAAACATAACACAAAGGGAATACTACTGCAGATTTTGAAACCTTGTACATTACAGAAGCACTGATCCCTTATTGAATCAAGGTAAGCTGTTTATATTATCCACCAGTAGAGTTATTTCAGTATGCAGAAAACATGATATGACCTGAACTTCCATCAGCCTAGTGTATACACACCTGTAAAGAGGGGTGTGAGTGAAGGGGTGCATACAAGGAGAGATGGACATACATATAACAATGTTTTGTGTAATGGAACATTTATGGGCATGTTTTTGGTCTGTTCTCATTATTAAGCTGTCATGGTCTGCAGCATGAACTAACACAGGGGGTAAACAAGGGTTAGTAGGGGGACAACAGGCTTATGATAATCAGAAAAAGGTTGGATAAATATGTCTTAGTTGTGGGGATGGATGTCAATGCAAATGTTTTTTGGCCTGTATCCAATATATTTCCATGAGAATTCATAACTGTGGCAAATGGTAACATGTGGGTTAATAAACATATCATAGACATATAACATCACACTAAGAAATGATGTGAAAGACATCTGCAATTGAACTTTTGATGCAGTGGGCAAAAACAATCTTCAGTCAAGTGATCTGTGTGCCATGGTCCATGTGAGTGTGAATTACCTGAGATGCACCTCCCTGGACTACATGAAAAGAGACATGGAGGAGCTCTTGGATTATGTGTCCCAGGCAGATATGACCCTAGCTATGAGCAGCATCCTACCGTCACCCAGAATGATACCGCAGTACAAACAGAAAATGATTGACTTCAACATTTGGCTAAGTTTCTGGTGTGATTCTAAGGGGATCCAGTATCTGTCTGCTTGGGAAGACATGATTGACAGACCTTGATGCTTTGCCAGAGATGGCCTGCATCAGTCACCCCTAGGTTTCTGGATACTGGCTAAGGTTCTTCCCACCCCTATAGTGCCTTTTCTAGGTGGTATTCCATAGACCAAATTACCACCATAACAGCTATAAATAAATGCAATCTGAGGGTCATGCTGCTCAACGCTAGAAGTCTAAATCTCAAGATGCACTCACTCGAAGCACTCCTCAAAATGGAAAACATCAACATTTGTACTGTAATGAAGACCTGGTTTAAAGCAGCAGAAAGCACCCCTGCGCTATCAGGCTATAACTCATTCCACACCTTTCGGCCCCAGAACATGGACCAAAGTTCCAAAGACGGTGGTGTCTCCATATTCATAAAGGATATGCATACCTCCAGACTAGTAGCCCAGCATAATGCAGCAGAGATACTTCAGTACAACTAACAGTGGGTAAAACTGTGATTCAGGTAGTAGCCTGCTATAGGTCACCAACCAAGTCCCAAGACTCTCACTCCACATTCCTAAGCACCCTGGAAACTATTAGGGTCCAACCCAACACTCTCATACTGGTTGACTTCAACTACCCCTCCATCAACTAGGAAAACTACTCATGCACCAATACAGTTGCCCAACACTTCCTGGAATTCATTAATTCCAATGCGCTGGACCAGCTCATTCTTACCCCCACTAGAAGAAGCAACATCCTTGACCTGGTTATTACTAACATGGGCAACCATTGCTCAACAATAATAGTCAATTCCTCCCTGGTTAGATGCAATCACAAACTAATTACCATGGAAATCCACGTCTCACCCACACCACCAGCAAAGGTAACCACCATGAAAAACTTCTCCAAAGCTGACTTTGGGTGCCTAAGAACAGAGGTGGCTAACTTCACAGCACCCATCCAAATGGAAAATAGGTGCATGGCCACTGAATCATACACCAATGCACTGTACGAACACATACATAAATGCATGGAACTAGCCATACCCAACAGAACCAAGACACTTTCCTCCAAAAAAAAGAAGCCAATCTGGTGGTCCCCTGCCATTAGCAAACTCTACAACAGAAGGAAGAAACTGTTGCAGAAAAAGGTCAAGTCCCAAGACTGCAAAACCTCCCTTATTGGCCTCAACAAAAAGTTGAGATCCCTCATCAAAACCTCTAAAGTTAGCTATGAAGGTAGAATTGTGGCAGACACTAAAAACAACCAGAAAGCCTTCTACAGTTATATCAAGAATTTTCACAGCAATACCCAGATTTGCTCTGAGTTACTGCACAATGGTACCTCCTATATGGAGCCAACAGATATTGCCAACATGCTGGCCGACAGATTCAGTGCCAACTTTACCCCTCCCCCCCAAAGGACCAATCACAATACCGGAAGAATGCCAGGCACCCAGCATTACTGCAGCACAAATTAAAGCTGCATAGTCCAAGTTCAAGAATACAGCTTCCATGGGACCCAACAATATCCCTGGCTGTGTTCTACATGAACTACAAAGTGAACTGGCACCACACCTGTATGCCCTGTTCAATCACAGCCTCACCTCAGGCTTTGTCTCTACAGGATAGCGCACTGCTACAATCATCCCTCTCCATAAAGGGGGAGTGACTACAGACCCTGGGAATTATCACCCCATTAGCCTCATGAGCCTGATATGTAAGGCTATGGAGCATATCATCATGGACCTAATTAACAAGGATATAGGGAATCTCCAAACTCTCTGGATCCCACACAATTTGGTTTTGTGAAGAGAAGATCATGCCTGCTCAACCTGGTTGACTTCTTTGAGTCAGTCACCAGACCTGTGAATGAGGGCAAGGCAGTTCATACAGCCTACCTCGATCTGGCCAAGGAATTATTGATACACTCACCAAACTAGGTATCAACCCCTATATCACTAGGTAGGCTGCAAACTGGCTTACAGATAGAACCCATAGTGTGAAAGTAGAAGACTCCAAGTCAGACTGCCAATCAGTCATGAGTGGAGTCCCACAAGGATCGGTCCTGGGTCCTCTCCTGTTTGGCATATACTTCTCAGAAGTCCAGGCCAACACAGAGAGACTCTGGCTGACCAAGTTTGCCGACAATTGCAAGGTGGGAGTCATTATTAATGCCCCAAGAGATGTAGATATCCTACAGAAAGGCCTCACTGAGACCTATGATTGGTGCCAAAATCACGGCCTTAAGCTTAATGCCAAAAAATGTGTAGTCATTCCCATCAAATGTGAGAACAATAAGAATCTATTCTTCACCTTCAGAACTGTCATCACTGTCCTCTTCCTCAGTTCCCTGGGAGACAGCTTGATATGGGAGTCTCTTTTCTATTTTAATGGGCAACCAATCAGTCATGAGTGGAGTCCCACAAGGATCGGTCCTGGGTCCTCTCCTGTTTGGCATATACTTCTCAGAAGTCCAGGCCAACACGGAGAGACTCTGGCTGACCAAGTTTGCTGACAATTGCAAGGTGGGAGTCATTATTAATGCCCCAAGAGATGTAGATATCCTACAGAAAGGCCTCACTGAGACCTATGATTGGTGCCAAAATCACGGCCTTAAGCTTAATGCCAAAAAATGTGTAGTCATTCCCATAAAATGTGAGAACAATAAGAATCTATTCTTCACCTTCAGAACTGTCATCACTGTCCTCTTCCTGAGTTCCCTGGGAGACAGCTTGATATGGGAGTCTCTTTTCTATTTTAATGGGCAACCTATCCAGTGGATGATGTGGGCAACAAGGCCAGTCTCTATTAGATCAAGCACCATACCTGGCAGCTCCTGGTGGGTGACATAATCACCACCTCCACCTGTATTACCGAAGAGTACCAGTGAAACAGCAGTCAAGGCAATGCTATCTGATGTGGATGGGCCAGGTTGGGCAGGGGCTGTGGAGACAGTTCTGCCAGTTACATCCCAGACATGCTAGGTGTTGGTGTGGCAGCCAGTGTAGATTTAGCTGGCAGAGCTGCAGTGGCTGGCCCACCTTCCTGCACTGAAATGCATTTGGTTTGTTGACAGAAAGGTATGACATCAGAACAGTGTAATTCCAGGTAACCCAAAAAAAGACAGAGAGAGAAGAGGCAGGATGAGAGAAAAAAGAAAATAGAGTGTTAGAACCATGAAATGTCACATTCATGCTTTATTACAATAAATATCCTTTTCTTATTGTAGTAGCTATAGAACTTTCACAGCCTCCAAAATAATTGTGAATTGTTTCAAGTAATCCCTGGAATATGTACATATTCTATACATGCTTTTAAAGATTCTAAACAGTAACTTAATGACATGGCATTCAAACCAATATTGCTGCATTTCATATTTAAAAATGATACTTGTTGAATGTGAATCTGCAGGTTACTTGTGGGAACTGAACCCACATAATCTGAATACACTATTACACCTGCCTAATACAATTACCAAAAGCTGGAGAAGAAAGCATGCATGCTTGCTGTTAGCGTGCTGAAGTTGATCCTGATCTATGGAATCACAATATATTTACTACAAACAGGGTTGTTGTGCTGCAGATAACTGGCTCCCTGGTCAATGTGATTTCCTTTGCAGCTGTAAAATAAAAAAAATTAGAGAAAAAGAGACATGAAAGCATTATGCATACAAGTCTTGACTACCAATATAATTTCATATCATTTCAAGTTGTTTGATCTGTATACTTACACAACTGGGGGTTTTAGCAGTTAAAAACTAATCCTGCCTCTGGTCGAGTTGTGCCTGCTTGCACCTCTTAAGGTCACAGTAGTGGTACCTATACTGCTCCCCAGTGAGTGGTATGCCAGTTGCACTAGAGACAGCCTTAACTAGGCTGTTCCAAGCCTTAGCCTCATAATGAAACCCGGTATACTCCCCTGCAGTAGCCTATGGCTGTAGAAATTCACAAGGAGTGCAAAAACGATTTTTGACTACTCCACACACACCACACACATACACACACACACACACACACACACACACACACACACACACACACACACACACACACACACACATGCACTGAATTTAGCACCATTCTTTCCATCTCCTGCCATGTCTGAAAAGGTCTTCCAAGAAAAGTTATAATGTTTTCTTGCTAATTTGTGATATTGCATTTTACAACCAGTGAACAAACTTGCATAACTATGCCAACAGCATTTGTGCAATGGTATGCAAAGTGAAACACTGCCAAATAAAGAGGAAGTGAGTTTATGAAACAGCAATGATGATGTGAGATTTGACATTGATTTATGGCTGCTTGGTAGAAGGTTCAGTCCTGACATCCAGCCAATGCCTATTTGGAATTTGCATGTTCTCCTGTGTCTCTGTGGGGTTCCTCTCACCTCTGAAAAACATGGTGATTGTTTCCATTTCAGACTCACTAATGAATGGAGGTGTGGACAGCAGCACAGACTCTACATGGTGCCCTAGAGGGGGAATAGTTGTACAGACCAAGCAATTTGGGCATCTAATGTGGTGCACAGTATTCTTAACATAGGAGAACACGGATAACAGACTGCATGCTGTGGCAGGGCTAGCCACTCAATAGTGTAAAACATGGCTCTGAGTGATTTGGACATGTCGAGTAATGTCACCAAAATGGGCATGAGTAGTTTCCGCTGATAAGTGGGTTGAGGACTCGGCCAATGCTGACCTATGACACTGACCCATGCTAAAGGTGGGAGTAGTGTATGTGCCCCTATTGTCCAGTGTGTGCCTGCCATAAAGCCCAAGAGCCAAGGTCAATAAGTTACTGGTTGACTGGTGTCTAGTTTTCCAGCCTGGGTTACCTGGGATAGCTCTGTTGAGCAAAAGTTAGATGTAAAACTAATCAACCTGCCAAACATGAACTGAGAATTTCTACACTTAATGCAGGTTCACTAACATGATGCAGCTTGGAAGTGAATGATATGATGATACAGAGGAGGCTGGGCATCCTATGTATCCAAGACACAAGATGAAAGGGCAATACAGTGAAGCCGCTTGGCTTGGGATCCAGATTCTACTACTAAGGAGGAGGACAGGCTAGAAATGGAGTGGGAATTGTGGTGACAGAGAGGTATCAGAAGACAGTGAGGGATATCATCAGAATTAGTGACAGACTCATGGCCATCAGACTCCATTGTAATGACAGGGCAGTATTCATAATCTCAGCTTATGACCCACAGCTGGGTTGTGATAGTAAGGAAAAGAGTGCATTTAGACAGCAGTTGCAGGGCCTGCAACATGAAGCAAGACAACATGAATTGGTGTTGATAATGGGAGACTTGAATGCACATATCGGAACAGACAAAACAAGATATGAGGACTGCCTGAGTCCACATGGGTTGGCAACAGGAATAAATAAGGAGATGCTATTCTAGACTTCTGTCTGACACATGGCTTTACAGTAGCCAACACATGGTTCAGAAAGAGAGACAGTCACAAGATCACATACAAGAGTGGTCAACATGCAACTCAGGTAGACGTCCTCCTAGTAAGGAAAGGGCACTGGGGTAGAATCAATGATTGCAAAGTCATCCCCAGTGAAACAGTTGGCCCACAGCATAAAACACTGGTTGCCACAAACAGCTGCAGAAATAGTCAGTCAAGGTTCTGAGGTCAATAGAAACCAGGCTGAAGACCTGGAAATTGACTGGAGAGAAAGTACAACAGTTCCAGGAATTACCCAGGGCTCTAGAACCCCAAGAAGAGGAGGAAATAGGGGGAGTGGATGAAGTAAGGTAGCGCCTCAAAACAGCATGTGTGAGGACTACAGAACTGATATGTGGCTGAGCCAGGTATGGAAATAAGGTACATAAGGAAAGCTGGTGGTGGAATGCAGAACTCCAGAAAGTCATTAAAAGAAAGAAGTTCATAAAAAAAGTGGGAGGTAGAAAGACTGACCAGGCTAGGAGGGAATACTGGTTGGTTAACAAAGAGGCTAAGAAAGGCGTTCCAGCATCAAAGAATAGGGTATCAGAAGCACTCTACCAGCTTCTGGGAAATGACCCAGTAGGTGGTACAAAAAAACTATATCAGGTTGCAAGGCAAAGACAGAAAGATAAAGAAGATAGTCAGACAACCTTCATAAAGGATGCCAGCAACAACCTGCTCACCAGTCCACAAGACATCAAAGGCAGATGGAAGGAGTATTTTCAGCAATTTCTAAATGAAGAAAACCCTTGCAGAAGTTGTACTGCCCCAGAAACAGTCTACGATGAGAGAAGAAGAGGAGCCCAACTTAGAAGGAATAAGACTAGAACTAAGGAAAATGAAGGCAGGGAAAGCAGCAGGCTCAGATGAGGTCACAGCAGATATAATAAATGCTAGGTGAGATTGGAGAGAAATGGCTCCTGAGGGCACTCATAGCAGGGTGGAGAGAAAGGTGTATCCCAGATGACTGGAGAATAAGCATACTCATGTCAGTGTACAAGAACAAAGGGGACATCAGCAACTGTGGGAAATACAGAGGCATCAAACTGCTGTCACATTGCAGGAACGTTCTGGAGAGGGTAATTGATAAACTGATATTCAGAGTAGTAGAATGTAAGATGGGAGATGAGCAGTTGAGATTCAGATCAGAATGCAGCACAACTGATCCAATGTTTGCAGTGAGACAGATAGTTGAAAAGAAGCTAGAGATGAGGAAAGATAACTTGGAGAAAGCATATCTGTGAAATGGCTATCTTCTTTCTCTACCTTTCTCCCTATTAATATGGGTGTTCCACAAGGCTCAGTTCTAGGTTCCCTTCTTTTTACATCTTCACTAACCATCTCTACCAAGCTTGTCCCCAGTCCGCTCTCATTCAGTTTGCTGATGACTCCACTATTATCTTTTTTACTGATAACTCTACTGATCTATTGTCTATCACACAAAAATCATTTAATCTTACTGAATCCTGGCTATCTAATAATCAACTCATTCTTAACCCAAAAAAAAACTAAACTTCTCCTTTTCCTCCTAAAATCCGTCTACCACCTGAAATCATCATTTACCACCTCCTCGCTAAATAATACTATCCTTTCCCCTGAAACTCATGCTAAGCTCTTTGGTGTGACCATAGATGATCAGCGCAAATGTGACTTACATGTACATCACTGTATTAAGAACACTCACCAAGAGCTTGGTTTATTGTATAGAAATAAAAGGTCCCTCACCCTGGATGCTAGAATCTCACTCGCCCATGCCTTCCTTCTTCCTAATCCCTTTTATGGCTCACAAATCCTAACTAATCTACAGCCGTCTCTCCTTTTCAGATTAGAATCTACCTATAATAAATTAGCCTGATTCACTTCCAACTAGTCTTTCAAATCTCATCATTATCTAGCTCTGAAGTCTCTTAACTGGTTAGAGTTTCCTAACTAACTTTTATTTTGTCAACTTTGAGTTATTCATTCCATACTGAACAAACCCAACAAATGCCCTAGTGTCTCAGCACTCATCTCTCTTTACACCCCCCTCGATCTCTCAGAAATTCTGATCAACATCTACTTCAAATTTATAAACCTAATAAATCTATTGGACAGTATCTCTTCAGCTCTTCTCTTGCCTCCCATTGGAATAAACTTCCTCTATCCTTGAGAAATATCTCAAATGTCCGTGAATTAAAAAAAAAACACTAAAATTGCATCTTAATAGTATCCGGTCTTGTCTCTGTAATCATCCTACTTGTGCTCCTCCCTTACTCTACATCTGCTTCCTTCCTGCTATCATCCTATTGGGTCTTGTCTCTGTAATCATCCTACTTGAGCTCCTCCCCTACTCTACCTCTGCTTCCTTCCTGCTATCATCCTATTGCTTGTCTATAATCTTCTGTATCTCCTTACTCCTTTCTTATAGCTATTAGATATTTTTATTACTGCTGATATTGTTCATTTTTGTAAATATGTGTCTTTTACTATATCTCATTGTAATTTTACTATTGTCTATGTGGAGTTTTTCTCCCTGGGCCTCCACTCAAAAAGGGGTTATACCCAGTTGGATCATCTCAGTTAACAATTGTCAAATAAGTAAACAAATAAATAAATAAATAAATATGACAAGGTCCCAAGAAAGCTAATTTGGACAGTACTATGATAGTTCAAAGTACCACAAACATTGGTAGAATTAGTACAGACTATATGCAAGGAACCAATGATTCAACAGTGTCCAGTCTCACAGAGGGGTTCCCAGTGGGAGTGGGAGTGCACCAGAGTTCAGCTGTGAGCCCACTGCTGTTCATACTGGTGATGGACTACATTACCAAACAGATTGGAAGGAATAGATCAACAAAGTTGCTATATGCAGACAATGTGGCATTACAGGGAGACTCTAAGCAAAAACTTCAGCAAAAGATAGGGGAATAGAATGCAAATGTGAAGGCACATGCGATAAAACTAAGCACAGATAAGACAGTGGTAATGGCAGCAAACTGGGAAAATCAGAAGAAGCTGAGAACTAATGTCTAACAATATATTAGACATGGATAGACTTGCATGACTTTAGTATTAGACTTTGGAGTTATGTTACATACTGTACCTCACAATACATTCTGTTTTACAGTCATACTTGGGTTATGGGATTGGCATCAGAGATATGTAATTGCATTTTTATTACATAATCATCATTGTCATGCTAAACCATTTACACACATAACACATATGATGCCTACAAAAAATGTGTATGCAAGTAGTATGATACCTTCCTGTCAGCCGCCCTGCTATACATACTGTAGCTAGTTAGTAGTATTACCTTTACAATCAAAGTTTTGTGAAAAATTTACAGTGGGACACCTTTACTAAAAAGTGTAAAATGCTGAATTTGAACCCTGGCTCATCTGTGTTCTGTCAATGAACTCACTACACTTGCACCTGAGCTAGGTGGCACGTACATTTTCCATACTCTGTACTGTCCAGAATAATGATGGCCACACATTGCCACTGAACCTGTTTGTACGAAAGAAGGAGAACCAAATTCATGCTTTTCCTTAAATAGTGAACCCTATTTGGATATAGGTAGGCACCACCAGGGCCGGCCTTAGCCGAAATGGCGCCCTAGGCGAAGTAGTGCTCCGGCGCCCTTTAAGCCCCACCCACACCACACATGAAACACCCCTATTTGAGCCACACCCACTGGGTCATTCCCCAAGAAAGCCACTCCAGTCATTTCCTTAAATTATTTAAATGCTTAGGAAGAAAAAGATACCTTGTAATGTAGTTAAACTGCAGCTACCTTTGCATATGTATTTTCTTCTTGAAATACCAGAGCCAGATCATGGTCAAATAGAGTTCTAGGAAGGGTAATAGACCAGCATCCCAGAGCAACTCCCAGCAGCAGCCTCCTCCTCAGCCATTCCAGTGTTCCACTATTTGGTTATCTCACCAGTTACCATGCATACTGTTCTATTTTCCTCTACAATTATTACAGATATTGAAATAAAATAGCACAAACACAGATAGCCATTTGCTAAACAAACAATACAGTCTCACAATGAACACAGACTTAGCACGAGCAGTAAACTTCTCTGTCTTTGAAACTTATATTCATTGAAATGGCAAAACTCACATTCATTGAAACAGCATGAAAACCCACATTCATAGAAATGCATCTGGTTGGTGGACAATTAAGTTTACCTTTGAGTTGTTTTCAAAACAGACTCCTTGCACACATTTTTTAGGGCCAGGCATTCATGAAGTTATTCTTTAATTCACCTTCCTGATTGTATTGAATTATATTCCTTGTATAATACAGCACCACTTGTTAGAATATGTTTTAAATTTGTAGTTTTAAACATTCTTTTAATAATCAATGAAACAAAATGTATGAACCAATAACTATCCATTCCAGAAAATTTCAACAATAAAAGGCCACTCAAGACTTGAGCACATCTTGGGCGGTGAAGTGGTTAACATTGTCACCTCACAGCAAAAGATTCTCTGGTTCGATTCTTGGCTGGGGTGCCTTCTGTGTGGAGTTTGCATGTTCTCCCTGTGTTCGCGTGGGCTTCCTCCGGGTACTCCGGTTTCCTCCCACATCCCAAAGACATGCATCTGGAGCATTTCTCCCGGCCTCCGCTGAAAACAGGCTCTATGGAACCTAGTTGGACTTTCCGGTCAACAAATGATAAATAAAAAATAAATAAAGACTTCTATCATTATAATCCACCAATATTATTCCACACGCACAATCTCTGCAGAAGTAAAATCATCTGAATTCCACATTAAAGAAATCTGTAACTAATGAAGAGGTTGCTACTGGCAAACAACTTTATATATCAATATTATCTACAAATTCAGTGCCTGCTGCCCTTGAAAAATTAATTGCCTATATTACATTACAAATTGGTAAACTGGTAATATTGCAATAGGAAATGACTAATAAGTTCACAGTCACTAGGCATCTCATACAAAAGGCCATACTCAGGAGTGTAGAACCCCTATCCCCCCTTATAATGCACCAAATAATCAACAATCATATAGGCACTGCATATCAGCACTCCAGCTACATGGTGTGGGAGTGGAATCCATAGCCTTCTGCACCAAGGGCAATTAGGCTACTAACATGCTTTCAGATTGTACAACACAGTGTGCCATTTGATAAACAAAAAACAGCTAGCTGCACACTGAAAACATTTACACTTGTTACAGTGTATTAAAGTTGTAGTTTTGAACATTTTTCCAGTAAGTAATAAAACAAAATGTATGACCCAATAATGACAAACCTGCCCATTTCAGAACATTTTAACAATAAATGGCCCCTCAAACTTCCTTAAACAGTATCAGTCAGTAAGCACAATCTCTGCAGAAGTAAAATTCTTCTCAATAATTCTACATTAAAGATATTTGTAACTAATGAAGAGGCTGTTACTGTCAAAGAACTTTACATTTCACTGTTCCATCTACAAATTCAGTGCTTGCTGCCGTTGAAGAATTAATTACCTAGGCCACATTAAAGAAAAAAACGATACACTGGTAATATTGCAATAGAGAATAACAGAAACAGACACTTTCATAGTTACTAGGCATCTTAAACAAAGGACGCACACTAAGGAATGCAGAACCCCTATCCCCTTTTAAAATGCAACTAATAATTGACAACTAGGACATTACATACCATGCCTCCATACCCCTCAACCTCTTAGCACAAGAAATCTGAACAAAGCCTAAAATAATGGGGGGGGGGCAAAGGCCTCCAAACAGGGGCAGATTATAAATATTGCTCTTATAGACTTAGAAAGTTGCTAGAATAACAGCATTTGTCTTAGCATGCATTTTCTGAAGGAAATAAAGGCTAAAAATCAAATGTATGACATTTAGTTATTTAAATCCTCACTGATTTGCCAGAAAAAACACAAATTTTATGAAGAATAGGTCAAAAATATGAGGCAAAAGTCTGGACAGTTGAGAGGTATGCTTACCTCTCAAACTCTTAGTGCAATAAATCTGAACAAAGTCTAACATCATGTAGATGCAATGGTAGAAAAGTAGGGATAGAGTTTAAATATTGCACTTTTGTAACTTAAAAAAGTTGATTTTTTTTGATAGGTTCTGTAATATCTTTTATATCTACATGAGCTACCATTAACTCAGGCAGAGAGTGCATCACCCACCAAAACCTGCCATGCAGTGTCAGCAGTCTAGCCACCTGCACTGGGAATAGAGCTCCCAGCCAAAAGCTGTACAGTTGAAAGGTGTGTCAGGCTGATTTTTTATTTTTTTTTTTTGAAGGACATGAAATCCAGACAGCTCCGCCTTCCCCTCCTCCCCTCGTGGCCCGTGAAAAATCATTCCAAGTAGACCTTCCATACCACATGCCATTTTTGAATTAAACCTACTTTCTCATGTGCAGGAAGCTTCTGAGTCACTGTCCAGCCTTGCCAATTAAATTACTTGCATCCTTGCTAAAATGCGACTGAAACTAATTATTATCTTCCAAAGCATCGTATATAAAATCATGAATTAAAACACCTATTCTCAAACTGAAACAATGGTAATGAGATTTAGCCATACTATGTGTTACCTCATCTTAAGACCCTGACAAAAAAATATTTCCTGTCCCTTTTAGCTAGATTTTATATGTTCAGTAACAAGGCACCCTTCTGTCAATCCCACTGATTATGATTATGGTAGCATATATATCATTTCTGAATATCCTCTTTAGCGGTTAATAGACAATAGACTATTCCAAAGCATGCCACCTCCACACTGCACTGCCACCACCATCTAGCGACCCCAATTCTAGTGAAATACAAATGGCCAGTAACAACTCTGCCCACAAACCAAACACATCAGACACAACCAATCTTTTTTCTGTCAAAATTATTTAAATATTCCTCTAATAAACCAATAAAGTTGCTAGCGTACCAGGACTTGCTTCAACATGCCTTTCTTGAAGGATCTAAAGTCTGAAACTGAAAATTAATTACTTCAGTCATCCGATATTCCCTGTGATCAGCAAGAAGCCACAGAATTATGAGGAACTGGCCAAAGTATAAGCCGAAAAGCTGGACATTCTGCTAAATTGCTAAACTGCACAGCCAGAAAACCACAAATATATGAGGAACAGACCAAAGCATTCAACCACGTTTCATTTTTAGTTAGTTATGTAAGCCTAAATATATTTGATAACGTGTTAGCCGAGTGCTAACTGCTCCTATGCAATATGCGTAACCAGGTAACTCCTTCCACCTTATCTTGACACCATTAAGAAACACCAACACCATTGTACAACCATACCTGTATGCTACGAACAGTGAGACAAATGGAGAAACAAAGGGCACCAACAGCAAGCATTTGCTCTCAGAAAGTTGGGTAGTAATCGGTCTTGCTTTAACATGACTTTGAAAGGTGAGGACATGCGACCAAAATGTCCAGCCTTATTTTACCTATTTAAAGTGGAAGTTGGCACAATACCGTAGCTAGTTCAGAGATGAGGGGAACCTAATTTCCAGACTAGGAGGAGCTTTGGCATCAGTTTGTGAGAATATCCAGACCTCTAACCTTAAACTGTAGCTGTTTGAAGCGGTGTCATTTGGTGAAGTGACATTAAGCATTACCTCCTGCCCCCAAGCGCGCCGCGCTAACACACTTAAACACACACACATACTAGTACTCCGCTCTGTAAATTGCACCCTTCTGTCAGAAGGGTGCAATTTACAGAGCGGAGTTCTGTTGTGAGGACCCCTAACCTGGAAAAGCCGAACAGACAACGTTTCTTTTCTTTTTTTTTTTTTTTATTTCACAGTCCGCTGCCCTAAAGACTACAATTGCGCCCTCCCCAGCCAGCATCAGAATGCTGGGGAGACCGCAATTGTAGTCTTTAGGGCAGCGGCGGTGAAATAAAAAAAAAAAAAATAGAAACGTTGTTGTCTGTTACTCTGTTTGGCTTCCAGGTTAGGGGTCCTCACAGAACTCCGCTCTGTAAACTGCGCCCTTCTGATGCTGGGGAGGGCGCAGTTGTAGTCTTAGGGCAGTGAGAAATAAAATAAATAAATAAATAAATAAACGTTGGTGTCTGTTGGCTTCACTCCGACGATCCGTGGATTGCGCCCTTTTGAGGCCGGCCTGCACGGCGCCCTAGGCGGTCGCCTAGTTCGCCTATGCCTAAGGCCGGCCGTGGGCACCACACAAAAGTAAAAGGCAATAGCAAACATATATCACTTGTATAAATACTCATTATGACCTTTCCTCAGAAAAAATAACTACTGGGGGACTCCAACCCTGCTATACCTATATTCACTCTTTTTTTGCTTAACTTATTTACATGTTGCACCACACAGACAATCAGGTAACAGTCTGGAATTTCTGTAGTCATCATTACCATCCATGATGCTGACTGTCACACAATGCCTTTAAGTGTGTTTGAGCTCTATAAGGCAACTGAAATTAAGTTTTCACTTTTTAAGCAGCTAACCTTTTTGCACTATTCCATGCACCATGCATGTGAGGAAAATTAAAACTAAAAAAAGGATAAAAACTGGAAACAAAGGTTAAACATTTAGACAGCTGTGGATTTGAACTATCAGACTATTGCACTTGCACAACACAGTTCTAGTGGGCTATCAGTCTTTGTCATAGACACAGGTTTGCAATACCAATCAAAGAATGTGCTTATAAGCAATTCACATTTCACAACCAGTATCAACAGTTCATTGGACAGCCTTGGTTGGTTGTGTGATGCCCCTGAACTGGCCCAGTAATCAAGGAGCCTCAATCCTCACCACTGGCAACAGCTAGGGGACATACACACTGGCAGGATTACAAGTACACACACAGTAAAGTACAATTTCCCTTAAGAGAACACAGAGATCACAGTCAGTCTGGGTAAGTAAGTAAGTTTTTTATATTTGAAAAGTTTTTTGTCAAGGTCTTGCAATAATGAAACTATGTTACCCGAGTCCTCTGTTTCAGAAGTTGTTGACTGATTGGATTGCGATTGGAATAAAGAAATTGGCATTTCCAACCACTGAGTAAAAGTTGGCAAGTCTTTCATGGTATTAAATCCTGTAGAACTTGTTTGTCAGTTGTTATATTGTTAGTAAGATTAACACTACCTGGCTGGTTGTTGGAAAAAACAAGTAGAATTGTTGAACCAGATGCTGAAGCTGTTGAACCTGTAGGTTCTCCGTCATTCGGCGCCCTTTCACTACTTGGACTACTCCTCTGGTGCAGTTGTTCAGCTCGTGTGACATCACTTGCAGTTGGTGTCACACTTCCAGTTTGTGGGTTCAGATAGGAAGGTACTGAGCTAGTATCTGGATGCCTACCACCTCCAATTACCAACGCAGGAAGCAGAAGGTTGAATAATGGCAGGAACAGAAGGAATGGCATCCACTCTAGTCTAACTGGCTCACACGTTGAGATAATTGTTCCATTAACTGTGTCAAATACCCCATTCCATCCTGTTGTGGTGGGGTCAAGTCAAGAATAGTTGGTGTTCCACAAGGATTGTCCAAAGCCATAACAAACTCCAACAGACAGGAACCAAAATAAGACAAACTAGTGAAAAACAAAAAGACAGCTTGGAAACACCAAAGCAAATTCTCTCTCAGTTTAATGAAGTGCTTTTCGTCTTGCACATATGGCAAGACTTCATCAGAAACTGAACAAACTTCAACACAAACAATATATACACACCCTTTTTGTCACATGACACTTCTAACTAAAATCTTGTGTCTTAAAGGCACATCCACATAATTGCTACTTAAAACATTTTTTAAAAACAGATATGACAATATTTTAGAACACCTCAACCCTACCCTTCCTTCAGAATTTTTATCTGTAATAGTGATAGAAATATATATACAAACATACCTATACTAACAATACTATATCTCAAATTATTATGTTGATTCTCAAAGTATGGTATTACTTAGTTAACTAAGAAGTCAGAAACTTACATATCCGAGTCAAATGAAGTCAGATGTCACAAATATGGACACATTTTATAAAAATGCATACACACATTAACGTTTAAGATTTCTCAACTTCAATATACTGTTTAAAGATATTGGGCCAGATTCACGAAGCCTCCGTGTAAGAGTTATAACTCTTACACGGAGGCTGCAGTTAAACGGTGTGATGTCAGCATGTCATGCATATGCATGAGGTGCATGAGGCATGCTGAATCACACCAGTAACTCTTACACGGTCCGTGTAAGAGAGTAGGGGGCGTGTCTGTAGGCTAAGCCCTGCAAGCGGACACGCCCCCGGAAGACTATAATGGCTGAAAGTAAACAGCCACGAGAGAGGCCATGGAAATGTGAATAAACACACTACACAACACATGCCCCGACTGACCATCAGTGTATAAAATGAAGAGATGTTATAAAATTAAATTAAAACCTTTTTTTTTTTTTAAACCCCGTAAATGTTTGCTACTGTGTGCGCTCGTGTGCGCGGGTGTGCTACTAGCGCAATTGCAGTTAGCAGTCAGTGGAAAAGGATATAAGAACTAAATATGCAGAGTAAGCCAAGAAGTAATAGCTTAGCAGTAGACTTGCCGGCCTAAGAGTAGGCAGGCAGGGTTCGAGCCCCCACAACAACCTTTTTTTTTTTTTTGTAAATAAGCAGTAAAAAGCCCCTTGACAGTATTGTACAAATGTAAATGTATTCCCTTTTGTAAAATGGAATGAAATGGAGCATATATTTTGAAGTAACACAATAATAAAAATAGTCAGAAATGTACTGATAGCTAAGCTGCTGTGAGACAGACTGCCAGTAGCTGAGTACTGTTTAACAAGCTGCAAACTGCATGTCCGTTGCTAAGCACCGGTTTAATAGGCTGAAACTGTTTGCAACTCGCTGTGCTTAGCTGAACATGTGTGTCACTAGCCAATTAAGATTTATCCCAGCGCACATAGTTTGCGCGCCGCTCCCACAAGCTAACTGCCAGTGCGCATGCGTGAGCTCCACGCAAATGAGCGCAGACCTGGTTTAAAGTGCTTAAAAGTGCCTTTATGGCACTTTGATTGACAGGTCCTGTACTCAGTTTGAAAGTTTGCAAAGAAAAATAAATTCCCACTGTCAGTCTCGAACCCAGGACCTTGGTAACATTAGTCTGTATGACCTACCACTAAGCCATGCTTGCCTTACAAGAACACAGTGCTAAAATAAATATAACATATAATAGTAGGAATCAGTATAAAGGCAATATAGGAGGTGTACTATCCAAAGCATGTCAGGTAGAGTTTCAATGGCCAAATTACTGGATTCCCATACTAGTTCAGTGTTAACAGAAACAGCCCTGCTACTTGTTAGCTTGTACATAATAAAGTAAGGTAATGTACATATATGAAGGTATGTATATCTACACATACAGATATATAAATATATATTAATACATATGAAATATAGTTGTAGGTGTCAGTATCCATACACACTCACTACAGGAAACAGTGAAGATAAATGCAGCAACCAGAATCTGCAACACAGCCTGGCTCCTGTGAGACCTACTAACCCCTTTAACTGCTTAAAGGTGCCTCCAGCACTTTGATTGATAGGCCCTATACTCAAGTCACAAGCAGAATATAAGCATACTAGTAGGCCCTACCCCAAGACCATTGTAACACTAGTCTGTATGACCTACCACTAAGCCATGACTCTCATACAGGAATATAGTGCTAAATAAGTGGAACATGTAATAGTAGGAATGAAGATAAAGGCAATATAGTATGACTACTAACTAAAGCATGTCAGGCAGACTTTTATAGTCCCAATTACTGGATTTTCCCATACTAGTGTAGTGTTAACAGAAACAGCCCTGCTAATTGTTAGCTTGTACCCAATAATGTCAGCTAATGTACATATATGAAAGTATGTATATGTACACAGATATATATATATTTATATAGCAATACATATGACATATAGTTGTAGGTGTCAGTATGCATACACACTCACTACAGGGAACAGGCAAGAGAAATGCAGCAACCTGAATCTACAACACAGCATGAAGCATGGGAGATGTACTAACCTTCACACTCACAGAACACTGTCAACAGCATACCAGCATAGTCCACGCCCTACAATCTGAAAGGGCAACGCCTATCTCACATACCCTTTTATAGCAGTGTCCTGAAATCACAGTGAGACATGCAATCAGTACACACCTGGCTGCATGCAATTAGCAAATGCTGTCTTACAATTGGTGCAGAGGCCATCACATGGACCTATGCAGATACCTACAAAAGCAATGAGTACCCACACTACACTCATGCAATACATTCATTGCACAAAACTGACAGAGAAAGAGAGAGAGAGAACAAAACAGAAATAAAGACAGCCAGCAGCAAAACCAGCAGCAGCAGCAGCAGCAGCAGCAAACTTCAAGCAGCACCAGTGACACACCAACAGCTGCCACAAACACAGGTAATGCAAAGTAGCAGGTTAATACTGCGTTTACTGTGACACCTCCAAATGTATCATAGTTCACTATCTATAGGTATGTGCATGAGATAGGTTGTGTGTACATAGTCCTGAAATATAAACATATGTAATATTGCTGTACATGTTACCCATACTTAACACTTCCATAGCTTAGAACACAAGGCCAGTTGTGCATATGATGCAGTAGTTCCCAGGGTCAGTAGAGGTTCCTCCTCAATGGTGTGGGACCACTGTGTATGTATGGCACTGTTCAGGTACATATCCTGTAGTATGGCCAGGGATTAATATCAGTCTGTCATGTGGTGCTATGTCCTCCAGGGGTGAATGTAGCACACATCCAGGGATACCATTTCGTAACAGTGATGCTATGTGTTCTGCAATGATGAAGGTGGCTCTCACCTGGACATGTGAGAGGATAGGGAGGTGACAGTCATTTGGGATAACTAATACCACATGTGTAGGAGAATGGGGGGGGGGACCTGCACCTAAACTGTCTGAAACAATGTTGCCAATATCTGTGCATGTGGTGAATGTGAAGCATCTTAACACTGCTGACCACAGATGCCTTGCTGTCATGTGAATCTGCCCTGTGCTGCAGTAGCCTCCTACTATTTTTATACAATATGCCTGTATCTGTACTCCACTGGACATGATTAATAAGTGGTGTGCAGTTGTTCTGGGTTAGATATGTGTGTGCACAGTACATGCAGTATGTGGGATGTCTGTGGTAAGCATATGCAAAGGTGCTGGCGGTGTGTGTTGTGGCTACCACTGGCACAATGGGCTGCATGGATAGCATCACTGTCATAACTACTGAATAACTGTGTAATTAAATGCATACATAGCAAGGTAGTGTACTGTGCTTGTGGTGTTGTTCGGATATGTAAATCCAGGCTGAGTAATGTGTGCACATCACAGGGTTGGGTTGGATGGCAACACACATCCAGTATGTAGGGATGAACACCCAGAATGTGTCAGACGTGTCGCCTGTGCAGAAGTATCCGGCCATTACCTGTGCATCCCCACAACACACACACATGCAACATATGGCAGAAGTACTATAGCAGTACACACATGTTCATAGGTTCATACTAGGCTATTTGCCCTAGGGCATTGGTGAGCCTAGTAGAATGTGTTTGTCTTTCACCACCCAATTACAAGTTATGCTGCTATGCCCTTGTCCGATGTTAGTATACTGTGCCTCTGTCTAACAGTGACATAGAAGTGATACCTGGGGTACAACTATGATCTACATCCAGTCATCCAGATTCCTATGGAAGAGAGTCAATGAGGGACTCTGCCTAACCTGTAGTGTCAGCTCATTACAGAGTGAAGGGAGCCTCTCAGTCAGGAATATGCCCCTCCAGCATGTCCATGGATGTCAGTGCTGAGGTCCAGCTCTCCTGAGCATGTGGCTGTATGGGACTCTGATTGCCTGAGGTGCAGCATGTTCATTACTGCTGGGTAGGACATGGCTGTATATGGCACGCACAGATTGCCTCTGAACCGGCAATAAGCCACTGAGTCCAGCGGGATTTACTTTACCTGGGAAGCATATGACATCTGTGTGAGCCATTGCATCCCCTTGATGAGGTACTGTTGTCCTGTACCAGTTGCTGTGGGTGTCTGGTTAGGTACATCCCAAAAGGTGCATTGTACGCAATTATAGGCTTGATGATGGATGAGTAAAGAGGCACAATGACCTCCCCTGCCATACATGTGAATCCCTCATGATTAGCTGGGCTATATAACATGTCTTTCAATCCACATTGGCCATGTGGTTGACAAATGACAGACCGCTACCATGTTTCTACCCCAGGTCCCCAACTACGTCTTCTGTACTCAATGGCCTAACACCTATGTTGTACTGTGCCACCAATGTGGAGGCGTGGGAATCTGCATTGAATACTGATACTCCCCCTCCTTTGTTCAAGTGTTGTGGCCGACAAGAATGGTAACAGCTATAACCTGGTAGTACTGGTGTGCTCCTGTGAAACCTGAAACAGGTTCATGTTACTGCACAGATATCGATGTCCAGCATGTCAAGTAGGGTTTTGAGTGTGTGCATCCTTAGGTCTAGACTTCTGGTGTTGAGTAGCATCACTCTCACTTCCTCATCCTTTGTGATACAAATGGATGTGGGTTTGCCTTATGAGCCTTGCCTAATACAGGCACTATGGGTGTAGCAAGAGTCTCCGCCAAATTCCAATGGGACAGGGGTGACAGGTGCAAGCTGTCCCTAGCAAAGCATACCACCCCAAGATGGCAGGCATTGGCACACCTGTGAATGACACCAGTATGTCAGTCAATTGTTGGAAGGGATCATCGTGCCTTGATATTGTGGCATGGTTCTAGGTGAGGGTAGGATGCTACTCAAGGTCAGGGTCAAACTGTCTTGGGCTACGTGCTCAGAGAGCTCTGTACTGTCTCATGTCATGTAGTCCAGGGAGGAATGTGTCAGGCCATTCACACCAGCATGGACAGTGACTGAGTCATACCTGTACTTGCCTTGGGGTTACCTGAGTGTTTGTGTTATGTGGCAGGTCATAGTGGCCGACAGGCTGCACACCGTGACCCTCACCTCATTAAGCCTGGTGAACGTGATGTTAGTGTGCCTGATGATAGAGGCACCTAGTACAGGTGTATGAGGTGTGTTGTTTACTGTTAATGGCTGTGAGTGTTCAGCACATTGGCTTTGTGTGATATGTGTTGCACATGTTCGTTTCCGTGGTAGTGGTTGCATGGATGTCTGCTTAGGAGGTCTCTGCTGCATAGGCATAGCTGTGGTCCGAGCCTACAAGTATGTTTATGTGTGATCATGTGTTAGGTCCGCTGTTGTGGTAGGTCTATGTGAGACTGGAAGTGTAGTGTGTGGTCTCCTTGGCCACCTGACTGGTTATGGCGGTATTGAGTAGACAGAGCCTAGCCTCCAGTTCGGTATATGGTTGCATCACTCACATGAGTTTGAATTTGTTGTTAGGAGGAGGGGTTGTCTGTGTACATGCATCTGTTCCAACATTGTCTCTGGAGTACCACACTCACCAGCTGGACTGGGGAGGGAACTGACAACTGACCTCTGGACATGCTAGAATACTATTCTGAATTCTGTAATAATTAATGATTGAAAACAAGGTACAGTGGGGAGTGAGGGTGTACTGACATTACCTACAACTGCTGACTGATATAAAAGCGTCAGTGAGCAAGTGCCAGGTAACCTAAGTGCAATGTGTCACAATTAAGTAAATGCAACAATGAGAAGCAGTCACTTGCTGTCATGTGTAACATGGAAATACGTACAGTAAGCAATGCAGATATCAGTAGTGAGTCACAGACGTGTTGACAAGCTGTGTACTATGTGGAAGTAGCATACCAGTGAAATAACAAGCTAACAAATAACAAGCATATAAACAAAGGTAGATCCAGGAGGCCTGGATGTAGTGGTTGCTACAGCAAACAAGGTGTAGCAATGTCAGTAAGATACAGCTCAGATATGCAGGCACTATAAACCTGAAACCAGATGTCCCCAGCTATGAATGGCAGAGTACAGCCTATTGTCACACACGAGTGCAGACCACAAACCTTGTTAATGTTAAATAACTGGCCTGAAGGCCAACTGCCCATACCAGAACTAATACACTTGTACACTGGGCCCTCAATCAGCAGTGCCCAACATCAATGGATGAAAGATATGTGTCCTGCCACCACAGTGCTTGCCACCAACCTCCCTAATGTAAAACAACTGGTCTGAAGGCCAAGTGCTTAGTACAAATGACATAGAATGATAGCTACACTGTAATCAAGTTTTAACCAAGCAGTAATAAGTAGAAGTTAATACTCCCTGTATAGAATGTGTACCATGTATTGTTGAGATACTATGCTGATAACCTGTTTGTGTACCTTTCCAGCTTGACATGGCTCCAAAAGGAACCCATCATATTCTGCTGCAGAGGATGACGTGATTCACCAGAGCCTGGTGCGTGACTATGCCATCCTGTTCTCACGCACCACCCAGAATCAGCAGGAGAGGTCTGCACTGTGGCAAAACCTCGTTAGCAGGATAAATGATGTTGGCATGCATGATAGGACATATGAGCAGGTGAGACATCACTGCAGTGATTTGATAAGAAATGTCCGCCAGCGTGCTGCAGATATCCGCAGGCAACAGGTTGCCACAGGTGGGGGGGGTGGCCACACATCCCCCCCTCACCAGACAGGAGGGGCTACTGCTAAGTGTTGTGGATCCAGCCCCAGAACAACAACAGCAACACCCATGCATCATGATGGAGGTTGGATCCACACAGCAGCAACACACTGAGCGTGCAGGTAAGATGCCATATTCATTTATTGTTATTACTTTTACATTTGTTGACCCAGATAGTCTAGCTGGATATATGTCCATTTTCAGTAGAGGCCTGTGGAGAAAAGCTCCACACATAACGTAATAAAGGCAGACAGACAAGTTGTTAATACAGACAGCCAACATGATAGGATTGTACACCAGCCTGTTAACTAAATCAACATACATGTAAGGAACTCAAACAGTTTAGAGTCATACACAATATACCGTTGGTTTAAAAGCAATCCTACCTAAAGCATAACGGTTATGCAATAAGGCAAAAGCCAGATACATAATAGTTAGGGCTCAGAAGGGTAGAGAAGTAGAAGGAGTATGAAAGATACAATGATATGGAAGAGGCAGGAGTCAAGAAGGGAAGTGAGGAAAGGAAGGAAGACAGTCAAGAGGATGTGGGAGGGATGGGAGAAGTAGGTCAGAGCATAGAAGGACATCAAGGTGAAAGAAACAGGGTAGAAGCTAGTTTCTATGCACAATGAGGGGTTAAAGGTAAAGAGAGGGTAGGGAGAGGGACGTTAGCCTGTACTCCAAGAAGAACAAAGCCAGTGGTTTGGGAAGTACAGTTTGAGGTGTCGTTTGAAGAGAGGTAAGGGTGAGATTAGAGTTAACCCCTGGTATGTACATATGACTGTTCTGTACACTGTTACTTCATGCACGCATAAGGTGTGCATGTGGTATGTATCTGTCATCATGATATATATACAGACATTATGTGCAGCTGATGTGTATAAGGGAACTAGTGTACTACTGTACTGTATCATGTGCAAAACAAATGGCACACATGTGCCCACTGACATTACTCTCTTCACACTTCCAGGTCCCTCCCATCTAGCAACGAGGCAGGCCATACATGCTGGTGAGTCCTTTTAACATTATCTGTAAAGCAATTTAGAAAACTAGGAAGAGTAGTGTAACTCTGTAGTAGACTTGCTGGTGACTGTGTTCACAATACCCGTAATACAGTTGTAGTAGATTGAGTAGTGTAACACGGTACTGATGTTTGTGTTTACTGTGGGGTGTGCATGTGTGCAAGCGTGCCTGTGCCCAAGTGTGCATGTGTGTTAGTGTCCATGAGTGCATGTGTCCATTTCTGAATGTGTGCATTAGTATTGAAATGCATCTCTGTCAAATATGTATGGAGACTGTAATCTGTGTTCCATGTTTTCCTCCTGTAGGTTCTGGTGCTGCTCTGGTGACCTGCAGCAGGGAACCTGAATCTTGTGCCCCAGGTACTGATGATGATGAAATGTCTGTAATGGTGCAGGAAGGTGTGTCTGGGTCCACCATTGGTCAGCCAATTGACAGTACACAGCTTTCAACCCCGTCAATGCGCACAGTCATCCTGCCGTTACATCCTTTGTCACCATTGTCCCTAGGTGATGGACAGTCTGCAGTGGGCATAGATCAGGGTAATGTGGTACCTGTGGTACATGCATCCCCACAAGGCAGCCATGAGCAGGGGCCTCCAATGGTACCACGCAGACAGTCGCCCATGGGTTCTCGTGGGGGCATCCGTGGCCGTACTGCCTCTGGCCGACGTGCCCAAGGAGGTATGTCAACCTCCACTATGTTTCGAACTGTCATGCAGGCACAGGCACGTATGGAAAGGTACACCAGACAGGGTCTGAGGGAGCTGAGAGAATGTCGCACAGCCATGACAGATGGCATGCGTGACGTTGCGAATGCTATCCGTAACTTCACAGATGTCGTTGACAGACGTTGTGGGGGCATAGAACAGCTGCTCCACAACCAGATGTCCATGGGCCAGGGCCATGGTGTGCGTTTGCGACGTCGACGTGGCCGTATGCCAGCAACAGCACCAGCTGGCAGTGGCCGCGGACGACAACAGGCCCACTCGCGCACCTCAAGTGCCAGCACCAGCCCCAGCAATGCTGGGTCTGTGCCGTCATCAAGACGCCCCAGGAGACCACGTGCACGTGGCTCTGGACAGTCCCAACAGGGAACTGTGTCCAGTCAACACACCCCTGCTTCCGATGACAGTACCCAGTCTGGGTTAGTACCGGATACGGCCCGTAGCACCCCTGCCAGGCACAGGTACCGTGTCCGTGCCCACAGACACTGATCTGGATGACCTGACAGGTGCAGTCTGTGGCTGTCCACAAAACCCTGTACATGGCAGCCATTATGTGGGACTGTGTGCGTGCTTACACACATGCAGAAACCTAACACCTAGGGCAAACACATACACACACACACTGCACCAACACTGGTCCACCCTGTACTGCTGCCCCTCACAAACACACATACACACACATGTCAATTGGTGTTACCAGTGGCTGGCTTGGGCATACCTAACCCACACCCTGTGCATATGATGACACTGTGCCACCTCCTGCATACTACAACATCGGTGCAGGTAAAGGTAAACACGTTGCTGATGCACAGGGTGACTACATAGATGTGTATAAGTAGTAACATGTTGGTAACTGTTCACTGTTCCAGTATAATTGTGTGTATATCCCAGCAGTCCTGCTGCAGTAACTGTATGACTGTCCTCAATTGTTATATGCACCCATACTACTTACCAAAGTGTACCAGCTGCACACCATCACATGCTAACATTGACTATGGCAATGCGCATCTTGTGCTGTTACGTAGATTCAGCTATATGTAACTGTTCTGTCACACATGCATTTATACACACCCTGCTACCCACACACATGCACACGCTCACCTGCCATTCCCATTATTTATCACCCTACATGAGTAGCTGTTGATACATGACAGGTACACATTTGAGAAGTGCACTATGTTGTTTACTACTGGCGTCCCCTTCTCTACCTGTACTCACAGGGTGCAGGCAACCTCATCGGTTGAAAGATGTAATGTGCATCAGGTACTGTAGTACCCTGATTGCCACATCAAACATGTTTCCCATATGGAAATGCACACACAGACACATCCCACATCCACACACTTGCCACATTCAGGCTTCAGAGCACTATCTAGGTATATTTGGGTACATGTGCGTGTTACAGTAGCATGTAACACTATACTGAGTACTGGCAGTTGTCTGTTGTCATGTTGTCTGTATAGAATAAAAGAATTGTTTGATTATCCTACTCCGTTTTGTGGACATTACTTGAAGATGTGTTACCTTACATGTGTTATTGGTACCACCACCTTCTCTTTTGTAGTTTTGTTTGTATAGGGTGCTATCAACATCACTGCTTGTGAAGGGTAATGACCACCCTGCAGTGCATAGCCCCATGTGGCAAAAGCCACATCCCACCCCATCATTGTGCACACACACTAACCCCACCAACAGTAAAACACATACTTTCCATTTGCAAGATTCAAACCCATACCTAACTGTGTTATGACAGTAGAAACAGACACATTAGCAGAGTGTGCTATTTGCAGTAGTTGGAGAAATCCCTACTAATGCTGTACTTAGAGGGTGCTGACATCATCTGTGTGTAGGAGGAGGGATGTGCACCCTGTAGTGTGTTCTCCCAGTTGTCAAAAGGCAGTTAACCCTCCCAGCATAGTGCACACACATAAACCCCACTCATACTAACACACATATATTCCTTTTGCAGGATTCAAACCCCTACCTAACTACGTTATGACACTGGAGAAAGACGCATTAGCAGAGCGCGCTATGCGAATTACTGGAGGACTTTACTACAGGTAATATAGTTATACAGTCCTGACATCATCAGTGTTTCAAAGGGGAATCTGCATCCTGTACTGTACTGTCACAGTTGCTAATAGGGACATTTCCAACACACACATCGATGTGTTTGAGGTTTGCATATGTGGGGGATCCAGTACTCCAGTGTGATGAGTATATGGTTTGATTGCAACAATGAGGGACATACTCCGAGTGGTGAGCTGTTTGTACTCATGGTTGTGATGATCAGGTCTAGTATATCTTCCCCTCTTGTGGGAAGGTTGGTTACCTGTTCCATAGCCAAAGAATGTATGATCTATGTGAACCCTAGAGCTTGGGTATTGTGGCTTGTGTAATGTTCACAGTCTATGTTTGGGTAGCTAACGTCACCCAGTATGATGGTGTTTGCAGAGTAATCTAAACTGTCCTGTGTCAGCATGAAGGCTGTGTGGGAGTCCTGAGTTTGAGAGGGTGCTGTAAGAGCCCCTCTGTGTCTCTTGCCATGTGGTCCAGGGAGGTACGTCTCAGGTTGTTTGCACCAGCATGGACAATGTCTGCCTCATAGCTGTACTTGCTGTGGAGTGACCTGTGTGCCTGTGTTATGTGGCACATGCTATCACCCGACAAGTAGCTAACTGTGACCCTCACCGTGCTCTGTCTGGAGGGCGGCACGTCTGTCAACAGCTCATGTCAAGCAAGTTCACACCCCTCATAAATGATGTGGAAACCGTCAAAGGCCCAAGGCCTGTTGACAATATGGACCAGACTGCAGATACCTCTATAAAGGCATTCTATGGACACATTCAGGAATGCATGGATCATGAAGCCATATATGAAAGCATGACCCAATTCTCCAAAGGCAGATGTCCTGGGTGCGGACACCAGCCATAAACACACTATACAATAGAAGGATGACGCCACTACATGATACAACAACCTCCCAAAATGTGAAGGCACCACTGATGAGTATTGGAAGACAACTACAGGCACCCATATGATTGTCTAAGGCCATCTTTGAGAGAGGGTTCCACAAGCCACTGAGGATAATCACAAGGCTGCCTGTAGTTATGTTAGTAACCTGGGTGGTACTACCCAGATATGCTCAGAGGTAATCCAAGATGTCACACAAAATACAAAACATGCAGACATTGCCATCATCCTAGTGGGCAGGTTCAATGCTGCCTTCTCCCCCACCACACCAAAAGGGCACATATGTCTCGTGGCACAGTGCTGCCCCCCCTGACATCACAGATGCTCAGGTAAGAGATGCCCTTCCCAAAGCAATAAACACTGCATCAATGGGACCAGACAGTGTCCCAGGCTGTGTCCTACATGAACCATGAGAAGAGCTACACCCAGACATAACACCACTGTTCAATCCCAGCCTTAATACACGGTATGTGGCCAGAGAGTGGCATACAGCAACAGTGGTCCCTCAACATTCAGGTGGTGCCTTCATGGATCCTGGACACTACTCGACCCATATGTCTGACTAGCTTTGTCTGCAAAGCTATGGCAAGGATCATCATGAACCTCACATATCTAGATATTGTGGACCTACAGACATGTCACCATACACAGTTTGGCTTTGTCAATGGCAAATCCTGCCTCTCCAACCAGTTTGATTTCTTTGAAACAGTCACCAAGGCCACTGTCAAGGGAAGGAGGTGTACACAGCCTACCTGAACCTTGCATAAGCCTTGGATACAATACCCCAGTTGTGCATTCTAGGAAGCTCACCAGTGTACATATTAACCCCTATGTCACTATGGGTATTGCACAGTGGCTCAAGGGCAGAACACACATGGTAGAATTGCTGGAGCCATGTCAGCCTACAACCTGGTACAAGTGGTGTCCCACAAGGCACAGCCCTGGGAGCTGTCATCTTCATTATATATTTATCATAGGTACAGGCCAACATGGAAGTACTGTGGCACAGCAAGTCGCAGGTGACTGCAAACCGGACACCATAATCAACTCACCAGCTAACACACGCACCCTCCAAAGGGACTCTTGGAAACACACGACTTGTGCCACAGCCATGGCCTCAACGTGAATGACAGAAAGCGTATAGTCATCCCCTTTGTCAAACACAGAGTGACCACAACGTACCACATATGTGTTAATCCATTAAGTGCAGACGAAGGAATTATGGACCTTGGGGTACACAGGTTGATAGCATTCTACCATTTGACAACAACATGGACAAAGTGGTTAGGTAAGCATGTTATATGGGCCACATCATCATGGGATCCACATGTAGATCAGGGGTGGACATTGTGCCCCTTTACTCATCCCTCATCATGCCCATAATTGACTATGATGAACCTCTCGGCATGCACCTTACCAGACACCTGCAGCAACTGGAGATACCACATATGTACCTCGACAAGGGGATCAAAGGGCTCAAACAGATGCCACATACTGACTGGTTAAAGTAACAGCAGCTCTACTCAGTGACATACTGCCTCTTCATAGGCAATCTGTGCCTGACATAGAAGGCCAGGTCATACCCTCAGTTAATGGCCATGCTGCATCTCAGAATATCCAGATCCCACCAGGATACACACTGGAAATACTTGAACCTCAGGAGTGATATACACAGGACATGCTGGAGGGGCACATTCACAACTCAGAGGCTCCCTTCATTCCGGAATATTATCCCAATAGAGGTTAGGCAGACTGACTCAGTGACTATCTTCAAGAGTGATATTAATGACAGGATGTGACATTGTAGGGTTACCCTGGGTATCACTTATGTGTCACTGTGAGACAGAGGCACAGTATACTAACCTTGGAAAAGGGCATAGCAAGACAGATTCACAATGCATGTTGAAAGGCACACACATTCTGGCTAGGTGGATACATGCCCTGGGCAGACATCCCTGTACGAACCTATGGACCTATGTATCTTTATCACCATTGTCCCTATGTGCTGTTAATCACCAATGTAATCTCAATACTATGGTAGCATGTGCAAAGGTCAGTTGTCAGTCACCTCTATGGTACAGTTACATACAAGTCAGTCAGATGCATGGACACATATGACTCAGTCATTGTCCATGCCACCACAGCTGATGTGGGATGTCCCTCACTGGGATACATGATAGGGAACATGGAAGGGATCACTGAGCAAGTGACACAGGCTGGTAGACCCCTGACCTTGGTTGGCATCAGACCCTCACCAGGGATTCTGACAAATTACTGAATGCTAATGACTTTGTGTAGCTACAAAACCCTAGCTGAATGGTTCTTAGCATGCAGTCACTGCATTGCTATGGAATACTGTCTTACCACTCCCACAACAGGTGAAAACATGCAGCCCCTGTACATCAACAACATGTAGACTATATGCCCCAGACCAGGTGTGCATCCCTCACTACTAGGCTGATAGCATCTACATCTCACACTGTATGTACACATCCCACATGCTGCACCTGCACAGAAGACCACGGTCATAATGTTACTCTGTGCAAATACCATGTATTCACATGTGGCAGGCATCACACATGGTAACTATTGAAGGTCACAGGTACATATGTGTATTTGGTACACACATACATCATGTGTGCATTGCCATAACTGGTTTAATCAATGTCTTGCATTATTGTGAGTGACAACCCACACACATGGGCATTCTGTGTGTGCAAAACACACGTGGCATGTCTGTAATCAAAAGCCATACATAATTGTGATATCGTTTAGAAAGGGGTATGTGCATCCTGTGGTGTGTTTTCCCAGTTGCCAAAAGGGATGTTTCTTTCATACACACACACTTACCCCCTTCACACACACTTGCCACCTGCTGGATTCAAACCCCTACCTAACTAGGTTATGACACTAGAGACGGACGCATTAGCACAGCGCGCTATTCGCATTACTGGGAGTTTTCCCTTCCCCTGATATACTTATAGGGTGCTGACATCATCAGAGTTTAGAAAGTGGAATGATCATCCTGTGGTGTGCTTTCCCAGTTGCCAAAAGGGATGTTTCTTTCATACACACTTACCCCCTTCACACACACTTGCCACCTGCTGGATTCAAACCCCTACCTAACTAGGTTATGACACTAGAGACGGACGCATTAGCACAGCGCGCTATTCGCATTACTGGGAGGTTTCCTTTCCCCTGATATACTTATAGGGTGCTGACATCACCAGAGTTTAGAAAGTGGAATGATCATCCTGTGGTGTATTTTCCCAGTTGCCAAAAGGGATGTTTCTTTCATACACACACACTTACCCCCTTCACACACACTTGCCACCTGCTGGATTCAAACCCCTACCTAACTATGTTATGATACTAGAGACGGACGCATTAGCAGAGCGCGCTATTCGGATTACTGGGAGGTTTCCTTTCCCCTGATATACTTATAGGGTGCTGACATCATCAGAGTTTAGAAAGTGGAATGATCATCCTGTGGTGTATTTTCCCAGTTGCCAAAAGGGATGTTTCTTTCATACACACACACTTACCCCCCTTCACACACACTTGCCACCTGCTGGATTCAAACCCCTACCTAACTATGTTATGACACTACAGACGGACGCATTAGCAGAGCGCGCTATTCGGATTACTGAGAGATTCCTTTTCTCCGATATACTTATAGGGTGCTTACATGATCAGTGTCTAGAAAGGGTAATGAGCATCCTCTGGTGTGTTTTCACAGTTGCTAGGAGTAACATTTGGACCAAGTGTGTGAGCATGCCCAGTTCAGCCTTCCCATGGCATGTTGTGTGAAAGATGTCTCATTTATCTAAGTGTGTGAGCATGCCCAGTGTGGGCTTTACATATGTTGAACTCTGCAGCCCATCACATTTGTGGATGAGTGTGACCTTCAACAAATACCTCCAGTTTATGGTTGTGTGTTGTCTGCCATGTTGTGTAGTTACTGTCGAATGCTTTTGTGTGAACAAAACAGGGAGTATACTGTGCCTGCAGGTTTTGCATGGGATACTTTGCACACAATTGTCAACATCCGTTCATACTGACTTAACACTGTAGCACTGTATAGTGTAGTGTTTCAGTACTTTCACTGTGGTGGTCAGTATCCTGGGCTTTAGTCCTATCACCGCTTTACATTTCCATAGTGTGCACAACAGCCTGGTTAGGGTCCAGTTGTGCACATCTGCACAAAGGCAGTGCCTCTACAGACCCTGGTAATTACTGCCCCATAAGCTTAACAAGTGTAGTCTGCAAATCTATGGAGAGGATCATAATTGAGCTCATAAACAAAGATATAGGGGACATGCAGACATTGTACCCATCCCATTTTGGCTTGGTCAGGGGCAGATCATGCCTTTTGTACTGGGTTGACATCTTCAAATTGGTCACTTAGGCCATTGTTGGGGAAAGGCAGTCCATACAGCCTACCTTGGCCTTGCAAACACTTTCAACACAATACCCCAGTCAGGTATTGTGGAAAACCCTAACAACTGAAATGTAAACCCATATGTCACAAGATGGGTTGCAAACTGGCTTAAGGACGGGACCCACAGGGTTAGAGTTGCTGGCACTATGTTAGACTCCAGGCTGGTCACAGGTGGTGTCACACAGGGCTCAGTCCTTGGCCCCATTGTTTGTCATGTACTTCCCAGAAGTACAGGCCAACATGGGAGGACTTTGGCTGACAATGTTTGCAGATGACTGCACACTGGGCACCATGGTGGACAGTGCATCACACACGGATATCCTTCAGAAGGGACTCACAGTAACTGATAGCTGGTGCCAGGGCCATGGCCTGAAGTCAAAGTGCACAACATGTGTAGACATACCCTTCAGGAAAAGCAAGGTGACCCCAAGCTACCATATAGGTGGCAATCCTCTAAGCACAGAGAAGGTTATCATGGACCTGGGGACCCAGGTTGACAGTCGCCGTTCTTCTGAGACTCACATTGCTAAAGTGGCTAGAAAGACCTTCTACATTGCCCACCTGCTCAGGATGGGATTCACATCCAGATCTAGTGGGTCATTGTTCCCCTGTACTCTTCACTTATCAGACCGGTGATCGAGTCAAATGCCCTATTCTGGCTGTATGTCACCCAACATCTGCAGCAATTGCAGACACCCTGAATGTCCCCCACCTAAAGGATCAAGGAACCCCAACAGCTGTCATATGCTGCCAGATTGAAGACACTCCCACTCTATTCACTCACATACTGTCTGCTTAGAGGTGACATGTGCCTGACATGCGAGGCCATGTCCAAACAGGGATTAATGGACATGCTCCACCTCAGAATCAGCAGATCCACCTGAACCACTAGTGCAGGTGACTTACACCTTAGCAGGGTTGTATGTTGGACATGTTGGAGGGATGAAGTTATCACCCAGAGACTCCTATGCTGTGTAATACAATCCCGGTCCATGTGAGGCAGAGCACCTTGCTGGCTGTGTTCAAGAGGTATCTTGACCTGTGGATGGAAGGTCATACGTTAACCCGGGGATTGTCACGGTGTCACTGCTGGAGAGAGGCATGACACACTAATGGGCACAGTACTGTTTCCATATAAGGGGTGGTGTATGCCAATGAACTCTGTGCTAGGCTTATACCTGCCTTAGGGAAGATAGCCTAGTATAAACCTATGTACCTATGAACCTATCTGACCATGTTGCATTATGTTCAGATGTGAACTACTTACAACAGCCTCATCCAACATCGGTAGTGTATTCCACAACATGGGTGTACATTGGCGAACACTACCGATGTGCCCTAGGCCATTTCTAATGCTAGTCGGAGAGTGTGTTTGTCCATCAACACATTGTAAGTGATGTTTGCCATGACATATGTCTTGTTTAGTATACTGTGCCTCTGTCTACCTGTGACATAACATTGATACCCAGGGTAAACCTCCCATCTCCCATGCACTCATTAGGATTCCTGTTGAGGGGACTCAACGAGTGTCTCTACGGACAACCTGTACTGGTAGTTTACTCATGTGTGGGGTGGCTACTGTGTTTTGGATAATGCAGTACAGCCTGTCCTATATATGTCAGTGCTGGGGTTCAGGTCCCTCATGTGCATAGCTCCCTGCCATTCAGATTGTACAAGGTGCAGCATGTGCATTGATTCCAGCTTGGACATGGCTTTCTACATCAGGCACAGCTTGCATCTGGGTGGACAGCATGGCAGTGTGTGGAGCTGCACTCTGTGTAATCAGACTACACATTACATGTGTTCCAGCTCTGTCATACTCCTGGTGAGGTACTGTTGTGGACTTTACAGGTGCTGGATGTGTCTGCATGAGGTACACCCCACAGGGGTTGTTGTGGTAATTTCTAATGCTGATGAAAGATAACTGCAGAACCACAATGACCTCCCCTTAGCTAGATGTCAGACAGCATGGACCATGCAATCACAAATAAAAACAGGACCGTCTCCGCAAAGGGAAAGTGTCCTGTCTGGTGGACCCCAGCCATAAACAGACTGTATGACAGATGACGGTTACTAATGCAAGACAGAGCTACATCTCCAAAAGGGAAGACAGCTGTGATCAGCACTAGTAGAAAGCTACATTATCTCATAAAGACATGCAAGGTCAACTTGGGGACATAAATCACCAAAGACAATGAAGGTAACCACACTGATTTCTTCAGTTATGTCAGACACCTGGTTGTGAACCCTCGGATATGCTCAGAGTTGGTACACAACAACATATATTCCAGTGACCTGACAGATATTGGCAACATTCCGGACAGCTTCAGTGCGATTTACCCCTCCCTCACCCCCAAAAGAAGATAGTTATCACTGCTGTATGTAACCTCACTGTCATCTTGGATGTCCATGTGAGAGCCACACTCAGCAAAGACAAGTACACAGCATCCATGGGACCTGCTGGTATCTCCAGTTGCATGCTATGTGAACTCCAGAAGGGGCTGGACCCGTTGATACAACTGCTATTTAACCTTAGTCTTGCTACAGGATATGTACCTGAACAGTGGCGACGGCAACAGTGGTCCCACTCCACAGAGGAGATGCCTCCACAGACCATGGCAACTACCACCACACAAGCTTAACCAGCCTTGTCTGCAAAGATATGGGGAGAGTCATTATGGAGCTCTTACACAGACACATTACTGACCCACGGACCCTTGTTCCCACCTAGTTCAGCTTTGTACAGGGCAGATCCTGCCTTTTGCACCTAGTTGACTACTATGAAACTGTCAGTAGGGCCATCGATGAGGGCTACGCAGTCCACACAGCCTACCTGCACTTGGCTAAGGCCTGTGACACAATACCACACTCAGGCATCATAGCCAAGCTCAACAGCTGACATATAACGGCATATGTCGCAGGATAGGTTGCAAAATGGCTAAGAAACAGAACCCATAAAGTCAACATTGCAGGTGCCTTGTCAGATTCGAAGCCAGTCACAGGTGGTGTCCCACAAGGATGTGTCCTGGGACCCTCTTAATTGGTATTTACTTTTCAGATGTGAAAGCAAACATAGGGGTTGTGGCTGACAAAGTTTGCAGATGACTGCAACCTAGGCACCATAGTGAATACATCAGCCGGCACACAAATACTACAGAATGCCGTCACAAAGGCGGATAGCTGGTGCCAGACACATGGCCTGAAACTGAATGCAACTGATGTGTATTCATCCCTTTGGGAGGAACAAAGTACCCACAGATCAATACATAGACAGCAACCCACTGAGCACAGACAACAAATCAGACACCTGGGGACACATGTAGATAGTGACATCTCTTTGACACCCCTGTTGCCAAAGTGGTTAGGAAGACTTTCTATCTTGCCCACCTTATCATGGAGGGTTTTCCATCAAGATCATAGGAGGTCATTGTTCCACTATCCTTCTCCCTTATCAGGCCCATGATTGAATACGAAGCCCCATATGGTATGTACCTCACCCAGCAATTGCAACAGCTGGAGACACCCCAAAGGTACCTACCATGAAGATCAGGGTTCTTCAACACATGTCAGATGCTTCCAGAATAGAGGAAATCCAGCTTTGTTCAGTGTCATACCGCATAATGCAGGTGTCCTATGCCTGACATACAAGACCATGTCCAATCAGGATTTGGTGGACATGCTCCACTGCAAGCAATCCAAATCCACCAGAGCCATGAGAGCTGAGGATTTGAACCTCAGCACATACATGTATAGGACATGCTGGAGGGACAGAGTCATAACTCAGAGGCATCTCACACTCTAGCAGAGTATCCCAGTCCATGTTTGACAGAGTCCCTCACTGACTCTCTTCAGGAGACATCTGGACAACTGCATTTGAGACGGAGGCACAGACTAGACAGAGGCACAGTCATGTTATTCAATTACGTAAGGGGTCATACTGTGTCACTACTAAGTCAGAGGCACAATCATCAGAATCTATTCTGTACACTTATTACCAGTATAAGGGGTGGCAATAGCCACATCACTATGGCTAGGCTTATACATGCACTAGGGCAGATAGGCTAGTAGTAGACTATGACACTATGAAACACCGGTGTATGTGTAGCTATTGTCAATCAAACAGTATGATGTGGTTTGGGGGCTTGATATCTCCCTGTATTCCAACATTGTTTTGTCTATTCCTTCTAGCATGTCTAGAGATCAGTTGCTAGTGTCCTCTCCTGCTCAGCTGGTGAACCTGGGAATATTGAGGCAATGTTACACTTGCCTCATGTACACTGACAACCCTCTCCTTCTGCCATAAAACACACATACATGTGAGAGATGCAACTATATAGCCAAAGTGGAGGCTGAGCTCTCTCAACATAGGACTAGCAAGACCAGAGAGAAGGTGAAGGTAACCACACACACATCAGAAATCCAGTCTCACATGGCACTATCACAACTTAAGATCATACACATAGACACACAGAGACACTCTCGGAGGCTCTGATCAGGATTCTACCGAATGGCAGTGGCCACCACAGCAGACACTCACACAACTGCCTCCACAGGGCACAGCACATGCAACACATTGACCACAGAGTCGGTGTGCCAAACAG
Source organism: Protopterus annectens (assembly GCF_019279795.1). Lineage (NCBI taxonomy): Eukaryota > Metazoa > Chordata > Ceratodontiformes > Protopteridae > Protopterus > Protopterus annectens. The sequence goes on along the minus strand of NC_056734.1, from coordinate 223,490,445 downwards.
TCACAGCCCTTAAGGCCAAAAACAATGCCAGACACACTTGTCTATGGTTACTCCATAGTCAGACACACTGACGTCCCGCTCACCAGATCGGGTTCGGAGGAGGTCACAGTAAGCTGCCTATCGGGCACTGGAATCCACCACATAATGCAAGCACTCAGGTCACTCAACTGCAAGTACAGGTCTGACCCAGTCATTATCCATGCTGGTGTGAACGACCTGAGATGTACCTCCCTGGACTACATGGAAAGAGACATAGAGGATCCCTCTGATTATGTAGGCCAGGCAGGTATGACCCTGACCTTCAGCAGTATCCTACCTTCACCAAGTATGATGCCACATAAACAGAGACAAGATGATCAGCTGTATTATTTTGCTTAGACTATGGTGTCATTCAAAGGGGGTCCAATGTCTGTCTGCCTGGGACGACATGCTGGACAGGCCACGGTGATTTGCAAGGGACGGCTTGCACCTGTCACCCCTGGGCTTCCGGATGATGCTCTTGCCACCCCCATTGTGCCTTTTTTATGCAAGATTCAGATACTACACCTACCACCCTAGAACACAGTAAAGGAAGGACACTAAGGGTACTGCTGCTCAATGCCAGAGGTCTCAACCTCAAGCTGCACACACTCTATGCCCTTCTCAGTATGTAGCACATTGATGTCTGTGCTGTGCCTGAAACCTGGTTCACAGCTTCTGACAGCACCCCGGCACTATCGGGTGTTACCTCATATCATGCATTCCGGCACCAGCATCCGGACAACACCAAGAAGGATGGTGGGTGTCCATATTCATCAAGGACACCCTCACCTCATTGTTGGTGGCAACACACGATGCATCGGAGACCATCCAGGTGCCAGTGACCGTAGGCAAGACTGCTCTGCAGTTTGTAGCATGTTACATGCAACCCTCTCAAACTCAGGTACCTCACACAGCTATCCTGCAAACACTGAAGGGGATAAATGTATCTCCAAACACCATCCTACTGGGTGATTCCAACTATCCACATATAGACTGGGATCACTAATCATGCCACAACACTCTAACACAAAGGTTCCATGAGTTCATACACTGAAATGCCATGGAACAACTGGTCCCAATCCCCTCAAGTGGAGGCAACATACTAGAAATCATCATCACGAACATGGGGTCACACTGTTCAACACCAGCAGTATACCCATCATTGGTGAGATCAGATCATGGACTACTCTCAGTGGGAGTCCACATCCCACCCACACCCCAGATGGAAAAACAAACAGTGAAGACCTTCTCAGATGCCGACTTCACATTTCTAAGGACTGGTGTGGTCTCTTTCAAGGCCCCCAAGCCAGCGGACACCATTACCCAAGCCACTGTATCACTTACAAATGCCTTCTACCAGCACCTCCAGGACTGCATGGATCAGGCAATCCCAAACAAAACAAAGACTCTTTGTACCACAGGCAAGCATCCAGTCTGGTGGACCCTAGCCATAAACAAGCTCTACAACACAAGGAAGGGGCTACTACAAGATAGAGCATAATCCGTAGGAGGGAAGACACCCCTGCTCATTGTGAGTAAAACACTGGGTTCCCCCATACAATCATCCGAGGCAAGTTTTGAGAGTAAACCCACTCAGGACTCAAGGGACAATCATGAGGCCTTTTTGCCTATGTTTGAAACCTGGGAGGAACTCCCAGATATGCTCAGAATTAGTTCGGAATGATGTAGATATCACTGCACCTACAGACATTGCCAACATACTGGCTGACAGGTTCATTGCAGATTCCTCCCCCCCCCAACTGGAGGGGTATCTACACCAGAGGATTGTAGCCCCCCATACATCTCCAATGCTGGGGTGGGAACTGCTCTATCCAAGGCAGAAAACACTTTATCCATGGGACCAGATGGTGACCCCAGTTGTGTGCTCCATGAACTCAATGAGTAATTACACCCGCAGTTAGGGCAGCTGTTTAATCTTAGCCTCACCTCAGGATATGTGCCCAAGGAGTGGCATACGGCTATGGTGGACCCACTTCACAAAGGAGGTGCCTCCACCAACCCCGAAACTACCATCCCATCAGCTTGACAAGCCTGTTCTGCTAAGCTATGGAGAGGATCATAATGGGAATTATAAATGAAGACATAGGGGACTTGCAGACATTGGATACAATCCAGTTTGGCTTTGTCAAGGGCAGATCATGCCTTTTAAACTTGGTTGACTTTTTCAAAACAGTCACCCAGGCCATTGACGTGGGCAGGGCAGTCCACACAGCCTACCTTGACCTGGCAAAGGCTTTCGACACAATACCCCACTCAGGTATCATTGAAAACATCACCAGCTTAATTGTGAACCCATACATCACAGCATGGGTTGCAAACTAGCTAAGTGACGGAACACACAGGGTCGAAGTTGCTGGTGCCATGTCACACTCCAGAGCTGTCACAGGTGGTGTCCCACAGGGCTCAGTCCTGGGCCCACATTTGTTCAGCATCTACTTTTCAGAAGTACGAGCAAACACAGGAGGATTATGGCTGACAAAGTTTGACGATGACTGCAAACTGGGAAGCATAGTTGGAAACCCATCTGACACAGACATCCTTCAGAAGGGTCTCATAGACACGGATAACTGGTGCCACAGCCATGACCGTACATTAAACACTAAACAATGCATAGCCATACCCTTCAGGAAGAACAAGGTTACCACTACTTCCCATCTAGGTGGCAATCCTCTAAGCACAGAGGAGGTTATCAGGGACCTGGGCACCCAGGTTGACAGTAACCTTTGTTTGACACTCACATTGCCAGGGTAGTTTGGAAGGCCTTCTACATTGGCCACCTCATCATGCAGGGATTCACATCTAGATCAAGGGAGGTCATTGTTCCCTGTACTCATCACTCATCAGACCAATGATTGCATACAATGCCCCATTCAGAATGTATCTGACCCAACACCTGCGGCAATTGGATGGGCCCACAAATTCCTCAACAGGAGGTGAAAGGGTCTCAAACATATTTCTTATGCTGCCCGACTGAAGGGATTCCAGCTGTATTCAGTCACTTACCGCCTGCTCAGAGGTGACCTGTGCCTGACATACAAGGCTATGTCCAACCCAGAATTATTGAACATGCTTCACCTCAAGACCTCTACATCCATCAGAACTACAAGGGCAGGAGACCTAAACCTCAACACAGATATTAATAGGATGTGCTGGAGGGACAGATTCATCACCCAGAGAGTCCCTATGCTGTGGAACAACATCCTGGTACATGTGAGGCTGAGCACCTCACTGGCTTCGTTCAAGTGAGATCTTGACCAATGGATGGGAGATTGCAGGTATACCCCAGGGATAACCTCAGTATCACTGCTTGACAGAGGCACAGCAAAATAATGGGCATATTATCCATCAACTTGAAGGGGTGGCAGAAGCCACAAAACTCTGGGCTAGGCTTATTAATGCCCTAGGGCAGATAGCCTAGTATGAACCTATGAACCTATGCACATAGGCCTGGGGCAGTTCCTGCTATTAGGACAGTGGTCTGCAGCAAGCTATATAGTAGTAGTGGGTTTTAGCCATTGGTTTTGACCATGGCTATTCCATGTTGCTTCTTGTTGTGGTACAAACATGGGTGTGTGGTTATCCATGCTATTTATTGCTAGTCACCCTCATTTTGTATCTTGTTCCATGTTTTTGCACATGTACATCACTGTATGACGTGTGACCTGGTAGTGTCAGGGTGCTGATGTGGGCTTTGACCCTGTTTTCTATTACAGCACTGATATCTACATTCTCTATACTGTGTGTGTTTACACTGCACACATCTTGATGTTTATACTTCTGGCATTGGGTAGCATTACATCTAGGTTCCTATCCCTTGTGGTACCCATGAGGTGGGTTTGTGTTTTTGTGGTTTATGATTCTTGAGGGTGGATGTTAGTTGGGGTCCTCAGGTGTGCATGTGGTACATGATATTACATTACTTAACACATGGCATTCATGCCTCAGGTGGTGCTGCAGGGCCACCTCTGTCGGATACACATACTACACTCCCTGTACATGTTTGGCAGCAGGTTGTGTCATGTTAGGCATCCCTGTTACTGTATGAGTGAGTCAGAGTGGGTATCAGTCCCAGTGTTCCTACTGACCAAGCGTATGTGCTATACGTTGCCTCTTTGCCAAGGCCAGGGCATACTGGGCACGCCTCCTTCTGCCTACTGGGACAAGGTCAGGTTGTTCCTCCTCCGAGTCACCCCTGCCTGTGGTGGCCTTGGCAATGGTGGGGATGTTTGGCCCAGCCCTGTGCTGGTCCTGCTGCAGCTGTTTCTGCAGGATCATATTATGTAGCATAGCACATATCATGATCATTTGGGTACATGTAGTTGGTGTGTACTGCAAGGCTCCACCAGATGTGTCCAGACACCGGAACCGTGACTTGAGCAGCCCAAACACACGCTCTATGATATTACGTGTTTGTGCGTGTGCCTCATTATGGCGTTCCTGTTCAGGTGTGTGTGCATTTCTGATGGGTGTCATCAGCCACGGCTCAAGTGCATAACCTGCATTCCCCACTAGGTGTCCGTGTGGGAAGTCCCCATTGGCAAATGATTGGTACAGCTGCGTCAGATGCCAGATATGGGAATCGTGGTAGCTCCCAGGGCAGCCAGCACACACATTCATTATTATGCCCTGGGCATCACACACGACCTGGCAGTTGATGGAGGGGTATCCCTTGCGGTTAATGTAGGCTCTACCCGCTCTCCTGCTGGTGCTTTGATGCGTATGCGTGCAGTCTATAGCACCCAGTACCTCAGGGTATTCCGCTATTTGCTGGAAGAGACGCATATTGCTGGCCAATACCTCACGGGCATTGGGGAAATATACATGATCACCGACATGTGCTGACATGGCATCCAGGAACTGGTGTAGTACCCTGGAGGCTGATGCCTGTGATATCCCCATCATATCGCCAGTTGGTCTCTGGAAGGTACCTGTTGCTAGTATTCTTAGGCCAACACATACCTTGGTTTCCACTGGGATGGGTTCCCCTCTGTTGGTTCTGTGTGTGAGGCGTGGCCTGCACAGCTCAACAATCTGCTGCAGGAGCTCTCTGTCCACTCTATAGCTCTACTATCTCCAGCTCATGTAACCCATGGTAGGTGACCCTGGGCCTGTATACTCTTCTCCTTCTCCTCACTCTGGGTTGTCTGTCAGCATCTGCATTGTCACCACCCTCAGCAATTCGCCTATGCCTGACTATAATAGCTATGGCAGCCCCTAGCATTTCTGCTCTGAGTTCAGCTTTTTCAGTTTTCAATTCTGATAGCTTAGTTTCTGGCAGTATCTGTTGTGAGAAACAGCCTGCACTGCTCCTTGCAGTGTTTTAAGTGCTGGGTTGGGCTTCTAGTCTGCCTGTGTAATTGCCTGCTTCTAATTGTTTCCACCAATTAACTCCAGTAGTATCCTCTGGCAGTTTCCTGGATTTTAGTTGTTTCCTGTTTCCTTTCTGTTTCCTGAGGGGGAGCAATGTGCACACCAGCTTAAACACGCTTACAGTCACTTAAACACGCGTACACATCCTTACACGGTGTTACACGCCAGACACATCCTTACACGGTGTTAGCTAGGCTGATTCATGCTAAAATGCGTGCACACTGCCTTACACACGTGCATGCCCACGCAAACCGTTGTAAACGGTTTGCAACATGCTCCCACATGTTGAACCTGCCTTACACGCGCGCATGCACGTATATCAAGAAACTTTGAGTGTAGGGATAGCGTATACCCTCAATTTCTTGACTTTCCTAGTGTTCTGTTGGGACACACCTCTCTCCCTGATGTCTGTCTGTCATCTGTTACCTTACATTGCCCTCCAATCTGGTACATTTATTGCTATCATCCCCCCCCATGATGTCACCTACCTCTTACTCTGTTCCTCCCCGTCTCTAACTCTTACACTACTCAGACAGTGCTCATTACCTATGTGACAGTGTGATTCAGTATTGTAACCCTCATTTACATAGGATTGCCTAGTAATGACTAGTTACATGTCTTACACGGAGCTTCCCCCCCTTGACAACCACTAAACGGAGGCCATATTGTTTTTGGTCTGCAAGTCCCTCCATTGACATTCAATGTAATACATAAATCCCACAATTGTGGGTTTATAAGCTTCGGTTTTCAGTTTTAGGTAGCGCACCCCGTTTGCGCGGGTGTGCGCTGCAGTTAAACACAAAAATCCCGTGAAAAAAAAAGTTATATAACTTATTTTTGCAACACTTTTTCATGCCAATGGCCACATATTTGGCCATTGGCATGCTTAATGAAACATATGCACCCTTTATTTGGAGCTGACATAGCTCCGTTTTTAATTTTGCAGAAATGTACTCAGTTGTCAGCTGAGTACATTTCTGCAGCTAACACGTCCGTTACACGGACTGGTTTCTGCTTCGTGGATCGCTCAAATACCTCATTTGCATATCTTTGAGCTGCAAATGAGGTATTGAGCATTTCCACGCCCAGTCCGTGTAAGAGACGTGTTAGCTGTCTCTTACACGGAGATTTGGGCTGTTCCTGAATCAGGAGGCTTACACGGAGGCTTACACTACTCTTGAACTCCGTGTAAGCCTTCCTGAATCTGGCCCATTGTCTCATTCAAACCCGGGTAAAACATTGCCCCAGTGCGTATTTGCCAACTTAACTCGAGTTGCTCAAGTAAAAGTGTAAGCGGGCCCCCCCGACTATCATCAACAACTGAATCAATTGCTTTGAACAAAAATGAATGTTGTGGATAGAAAATAATGTGTCTAGCCAGTGCATTATCTCTGTTGAGGGTCTTCATTTTGTATAGATGTTCATATACTTGTTCTTTTAACCTTCTATCCGTTTTACCTATGTAAAACGCTGCACAGCATTGACACTGGGCTAAATAAACCACAAACTTGGACTGACAAGTATACTTCAGTTTGATTTTAAAACTAATATTTTTAACTTCGATGTCTTGTCCTGTACTCATGCATTTACAGTAGTTACACATTTGGCATTTGTACATACCACACTTCCACTGTTGTTGTAATAATTCCTTTAAATTAGTCACCCTCTTGTAAATAATCCGGGGTTTGCTTTTGACCTTGTAAGAAAGGTGAGGATCTCTCCTAATTATTTCCCAATTTTTGTTCAAAATTGACATTATTTTCCTTGCATTACTACTATAGGGTGTTATTAGACTTAAATTCCATACTTCTTTTTGTTGTAATTCTCTGTCACTTATTATAGCACTTTGTAAACCGATGGACAAAATGGGTTTATACAACCCCTGTTCTTTTTACCCGGGTTTGAATGAGACAATATCTTTAAACAGTATATTGAAGTTGAAAAATCTTAAACATTAATGTGTGTATGCATTTTTATAAAATGTGTCCATATTTGTGACATCTGACTTCATTTGACTCGGATATGTAAGTTTCTGACTTCTTAGTTAACTAAGTAATACCATACTTTGAGAATCAACATAATAATTTGAGATATAGTATTGTTAGTATAGGTATGTTTGTATATATATTTCTATCACTATTACAGATAAAAATTCTGAAGGAAGTGTAGGGTTGAGGTGTTCTAAAATATTGTCAGTCATATCTGTTTTTAAAAAATGTTTTAAGTAGCAATTAACTGGATGTGCCTTTAAGACACAAGATTTTAATTAGAAGTGTCATGTGACAAAAAGGGTGTGTATATATTGTTTGTGTTGAAGTTTGTTCAGTTTCTGATGAAGTATTGCCATATGTGCAAGACGAAAAGCGCTTCATTAAACTGAGAGAGAATTTGCTTTGGTGTTTCCAAGCTGTCTTTTTGTTTTTTACAAAATACAAAATGCACAGTCTCTCTCTCTCTCTCTCTCTCTCTCTCTCTCTCTCTCTCTCTCTCAGAGAATTCTTAAATCAATATTAAATATTACTGCTGGGTTAGCTTAGATGGCATCACTTTTTGTCATCTGACTTCAGTTCCCATGCTAAAACAGAAGCTAACAGAATTTAACATCTCTGTGTTAAAATGCATATCCCTCAGAACTGTGCAGCTGCTAAGAAGTCATAAAGCAGTGAAATACATTTTACATTTTAAACCTAGTAATTACTTCCCTGTCAAGACAATACAAAAATGTCTAGCTCTAGACATTGTGTCTACTATACTGAAACTGAGAATGAACTTTTATTGCACAATCATAAAGCAATCTAATTTCAACTTATTTTCTGTTCTAAATCAGCAGGGCATGCTGTGGTTACATTTTAGCTCAGTACATAACATACAGTTTTATATAAAATCATATCAATATTCACAAATGACATAGAAATATTAACAAAATTCCAGATAGCTAGGCTGGCAATATCTCCCTATATCATCCCCCCCCAGAAACTCAAGTTAGTTTTTCAAGTAACCCTTGAGAAACATTGCTTGAGAGGGTTGAGCCTATATTGAAATACCTTACTCCATCCTCTGTCTTGAGAGCTCATCTGCATTGGCATTGCTAACCCCATTACAGTGCTGTACTGTCATATCATATGCTTGCAACCTTAGGCTCCATCTTTGTAACTTGGCATTTTACTAGCTGGCTTGATGTAGCCATGTTAAGAGATTGTGGTCTGTAACTACAGTGAACTTCCTTCCATACAGATAAGGCTGAAGTTTCTGCAGTGCCCATACTATGGCTAAGCATTCCTTTTCCACAGCTGCCTAGCATTCCTCCCTGGGTTGGAGTCTATGGCTGGGATATAAAACCGGGTGTTCTTCTCCCTCTGTGGAAACCTGGCTAAGTACAGCCCCCACCGTATGGTTTGAAGCATCCACCTGCACAACAAATTATCTGGTGTAATCTGAACTGGCTAACACACGGGGTCCTCACAAAGCTCCTTTAAGCTTCTGTAATACCTGGTCATATGCTGGGGTCCATACTACCTTATCTGGCTTGTTTTTCCTTGTCAGGTCTGTGAGAAGAGCAGCTATAGCATTATAATTTGGGACAAACTTGCTGTAGTACCCTTCTGTCCCTAAGAATGCCCTCCCCTGCTTGTTGGTAACAGGGGCAGGCCGTGTTTGAATGGCTTCCACTTTGGCAAGTTCTGATCTGATCTTATCACTCCCCACTCTATGTCCCAGGTAGGAGATGTCTGCCATAACCACCTAACACTTACTGGGCTTAATGGTCAACCCTGCCCTCTGTAGTCTGCCCAGCACCTCCCTGACATGCTGAAGATGCTCTTGCCAGGAGTGGCTGTAGATGGCAATATCATCTAGGTATGTAAGGCTAAAATCTCTTGCTCATTCTAGGATACAATCTGCCAGCCTCTGGAAAGTCACTAGGGCATTTTTCTTCCCAAAGGGCATCTTCATAAACTCATACAAGCCAAAAGAAATAAGCAAGGCTGACCTCTCTCTAGCAATGGGCATCAAGGGCACCTGCCAGTAACCCTTGGTAAGATCAGTGGTGGTAAGATAGTTAGCCCCACCCAGCTGCTCTAGGGCTTCATCTGTCCTAGGCATGGAGTAAGCATCTGACTCTGTGTAACTATTTAATTTCCTGTAGTTCACACAGAACCTGGTGCTGCCATCCTTCTTTGGTACCAGCACCACTGGGGAGGCCCAGGGACTGCTGGACTCCTGAGTTACTCCTAGTTCCAACATTTCCTGTATCTCCTTTCTCAGAGCCTGTTTCACTCTCTCAGGCACCCTATAAGGGGCCTGCTTAATGGCCTTTGGGGTCCTGTATCCACATGGTGCTACACCAGGAGGGTGTACCCTGGTTTTCCAGTGAACATGTCCCCAAACTCCTGTAACACTGCTCGTATTTCTCAAACCAGAGTGGGGGATAGCTGCTGGGACATTGCTAACCCTTCCACTGAGGTGTCAGTTTGAGCCTCACTGAGGAGACCAGTCACCAGATCCTCCTCAGACTCCTCCTGCCATTCACTGCAAATACTCAGCACAAGGGCTTCCCTATTATCGTAAGGTTTCATCATGTTAACATGGTACAATTTGTGCCCCTGCCACCTGCCTAGAAGTTTTCCCATGTAGTTAACCTCACTGACCTTCCTTACCACCTTGCAGGGTCCCTCCCAAGTTGCCTGCAGCTTGATGTGTCTGACAAGAATGAGAACCATTACCTGCTGCCCTACAGCATAACCTCTAGCTCGAGCATTCCTATCATACCAGACCTTTTTCAGCTGTTGGGCTTCTGCCAGGTTCTCCTGGGTCAAGCACATGATATCCCTGAGCCTTGTCCTGAGGTTTAGGACATATGCCAAAACAGACTCATTGTGGGATTCACACTCATTCTCCCACTCATCTCAAATCAAATCTAGAGCTCTCCTCACCCTGCACCATACAGCAACTCAAAGGGTGAAAAACCTGTGGATTTCTGGGGAACCTCTCTGTAAGCAAAGAACAGATGGGGCAAATATTTGTTCTAGTCCCTCGTCATCTGGTCTGCAAATGTTCGTAGCATCATCCTGAGTATACAGTTTAACCTCTTAACAAGACCATTAGGCTGGGGATGACAGGGGGTGGTCTTTAGGTGCTTCACACCACAGTGCATCCACAGACAAGCCAACAGGTCTGACATGAAATTGGCACCTCTGTCAGTCAGTATTTCTTTTGGGAAACCTACCCTGCCGAAAATCTCTAACAAAGCATTTGCCACCTTTTCTGCCTCAACTGAGGACAATGCCACTGCCTCCGGGTATCTGGTAGCATAATCTACTACCACTAGGATATACTTTTTCCCTGTAGAACTTGGGGTACTCAGAGGTCCCATAATACCATAGCTACCCTCTGAAATGGCTTGTCAAGCATAGGCAAAGGCATCAAAGGAGCTTTCCCTTTGTCTTCTGCCTTGCCTACCTTTTGGCACTGCTCACAGGTTCTGCAGTACCCTGTTAGATCTTTGGAAATCCCAGGCCAATAAAAGTTATGCATAATACATCTCTTTGTACATTTTATGCCCATATGACCTGCAAAGGGAATATCATGGGCTATGGCTAGAAGTGCCAGATGGTAGGCTCTGGGCATTACCAACTGCTATATTCTCTCACCCTTTAGCCCTCCCTCAGGGGAACACTCTCCATACAGTAACCCTTTGTCCCAGTATACAGAGTCCCCTTTCCCTTGAGAATCAGGTGCCTCACTAGCTACCCCCTTCAAGCCTTGTAATGTAGGGTCTGAGAGCTGAACCTGTCTTAATTCTCTCTTTGTAACTCTTCCCAGCTCGCCTTCCACAGGAAGTCTGGTATCCTCTGACAGTGGTGCCTCACTGTCAGCCTGGGTACTACTACTCACCTCTGCCCTGCAGTCACTCTGTCCAAGGGAACATCAGTACCCACAAGCAGCTGTAGCTCACCTTCATTCTCACTGTTGCAGGGTAGCCCCCTCCCTGAAGTAAACACCTCACCAGTCCCGGCTGCAAGTGTGCGGTCTGTCTGGATCTTCCCCAGACTACAAGACCCACATGCTTGTCTCCAATCCGGACTGCATGTAACTGCATGCACACAGGGTACTGCATTATTAAAATCTTTCCCTATCAGGATATCTGCAGGGATATGCTCAAATACACCTACTTGCTGGCTTCCTTTTCCACCCTCCCTGTCAATGTGAACCCTAGCCAAATATATTTGGAATGGGGTCCCTCCTAAAGCTCTGACTGGAGTAGACTGCCCAAGCAAGTAGTGCTCCTCTGCAACTCTTTCAGGATTCACAATGATTAGGTCAGAGGCTGTGTCTCTCTTAGCAGTGACCTGTTTCCCATCTACTAAGATAGGATATAACCTCTTGTGGTAGTTTGCTACCCTTGATGAATCGAGACAACTTACTGCTGGGCATTTTGTCATTCCCACTTACTGGCTCCCCCACTGTTTGTTCCCCTCCTTGCTTGCCTCCATGGACATCTATATGCCACATGGCTCCAATGGTTGCATTTAAGACATTTAACCCTTGGTCCTGGATGTGTGCCTGGACTAGCAGCTTCCCCAGCTACTGTTGGACTCTGTTGGGGCAGTCTGGGCTGCCCACCATGGGTTGCCTTAGATCCATGAGCAGCACTGTGAGTCCCTTTCCTGTGCAGTGATGCCCTGCTTGCTAGGTATAGGTCTCTCTTCTTCTCCAAGTCATCTGCAGTATTGCATTGTCTATCAGATAACCAGATTCTCATGTCCTCAGGCAAAGTGCTAAGAGCCTGTTCCCTCACCAAAACATCTGACAGCCCTTCAGAAGTGGTGACCTGACATCCACTCTCCCATGTATGAAAAGAAGTGCTTAGTTCAGCAATATATTCACACACACACATATTCATCTGCCTTGTGTCTATGCTCACATAACTTTTTCATATATGCTTCAGGTATTAACTTAAAGCATTCTAAAAGATAGTTCTTTAAAATATTATAATTTAAGCAGTCAGTATCAGACAATTTAGAAATAGCAGTTATAGCTTTGCTATGCAGTAAGGGGGTCAGGAACCTTACCCAGATCTCTTGGTCAGCATTATACTGTTTACATACTCTTTCAAATATATGAATGAAACAATCAAAATTATCCCCCCCTCTGTAAATTGTGGAAGAAATTTACTGACCTTTGTTGCTTCTGGGGTTCGGTTACTCCCTTCTCCATTTCCTCCATGATTGTGCCAAACAGTCAGCATCTCCTTTTCATGTTGCCTCTGCCTCTCCTTCTTCTCAGCCTCTAGACATCTCAGTTTCTCATTTTTCTCAGCCTCTAAACATCTCAGTTTCTCATTTTCCTCAACCTCTAGACATCTCAGTCTCTCTGCTGCTTCTAATTCTAAATGCTTGCCCTCTATCTCAAGTATTCTTTAACTTGAGATGGATTTTTTAAGTCCTCTGTGGAAAGCTTGATCTGTCCATTTTCTGAGAGTTGTACATCTCGAAGGCCAGTCTGATTGTCCTCCTGATCACTGGTCTGCAATGCAGCTATGCCCAAAGCTACAATAATTTCTGCCTTAGTCAGGTTGGCATGCACCAGTCATTTAGCCTGGCACATCTCAGCCAACTGGTTCTTTGTCAGCTTGCCATACTCCTCTGCTGATATGCTTGCCTGTTCTCCCTGACTAACTAATCTAACAAAAAAAAAAAGAAAACAATTGGGATGTGAAACTCTGAATGTTCACTGTGTGGCTGCCCAAGTAGCTCACACACACACACACACACACATACGCACACACACGCACACACACACACACACACACACACACACACACACACACACACACACACACACACACACACACACACTTTGAGATTTGATTTATATACAAACACACACACACACACACACACACACACACACACACACACACACCTACCTGGAGAGGGTTGGCACAGGTTTACTAGCTATGCCCTCTTCTGCCCAGACTATAAGCTAGTTTCCACTGCCACAGCCCCCTACTTATCAGCTACTGTAAGGCCCTTACAAAGGGTATCCAGTCCTACTGTGTAATGTTACTATTAATCCAAATGGTAGTTTTGACCAAGACTTGCAAGGCTATTATGAGTGGGCTGTACAGTGGCATCAAATACATATGGAAGTACCCTAAGAGCTTTAATATGTATAACAAATATCAGCCACAAAGATAGGTTTAAATATTTATTTATTTTATTTATTTTATTTTACATTTGTTAACCGGGCTAGTCCAACTGGATACATGTCCATTTTCAGTGGAGGCCCGAGGAGAAAAGCTCTGCTATCTAACAGCATGATAATCAAACAGTCTTTACAAAATACTTAAGGTGTTACATAATATATTTAATAATAACTAATAAAAGAACAAGACAATACTCAGTCATTAAACAGAGTAACTTCAGAGTTCAAAATCACAGGAAATATTTTAAAACAGCATAGCAAGACAATATCAAATAAATATAGAAAGCATCTAAATTAATCTTTACTATATTCCTATCTATATCTAAAAGAGATAATATGCCCTAAATCTTACTTGCACAAGGCAAGTGCAGATGGTGATGATGATGGATGTTCCTGCTAGGTCAAAGACAAAATACAAAGTGCACAGTCTCTCTCATAGAGTTTTAAATCAGTATCAAATATTACTGCTGGGTTAGCTTTGATGACATCACTTTTTGTCACCTGACTTCAGTTCCCAGGGTAAAACAGAAGCTAACAGAATTTAACATGTCTGTGTTAAAAATACATATCTCTCAGAACTGTGCAGCTGCTAGGAAGTCATAAAGCAATAAAACAATTTTTACATTTTAAACATAGTAATTACTATTCTTTTAAGACAATACAAAAGCTTCTAGACATTTTGTCTGTTACAGTGAAACTGAGAGAGACCGTTTATATCACAATAGTAAAGCAATCTAATTTCAACTTATTTTCTGTTCTAAATCAGCAGGGCATGCTGTGGTTACATTTTAGCTCAGTACATAACATATAGTTATGTATAAATCATATCAATATTCACAAATAACACAGAATTATTTACAAAATTCCAGATAGCTGGGCTGGCAATATTTCCCTATATCAGGCTGTAAATGCATGGCTAGCATATTTAGTACAATGAGTGATCACACAATTATTTATAAATATGTTTGCAAAAATGCAGATCCATCTTTGCTTTGTATTCTGGTCAGTCTTCCCTTATCTCTGCTTTGCTATCAGGCATGCAATCTGCAGTGCATTTTCTATAATTTCTCTTTTAAAGTGTGATACAAATACATAACAGTGAATGTCAGTTTTCAGGAAAGGCAGGACACTTGTGCTGTTATGGCCAAAAAAGCTATACATGTGTGGTGTTTTACTTTATTTTAAAGCTTGCTGAGGTTAGTTCTACACTTTGTAAGTGTATTCTCACTGACACACCCACTGCAGGGAAGGGTGTCTGAACTGATGTTGTGTTTTTCTTCCCTCACACTAATCAGTCACATTTGCAAGCCATTAACACCTAATAATTGTGGAGAGCCTACACTACATTTACATCTGCTACACAACGTCAATCAAAGCAGTTGTGAGATGCATTTGGAAAATTTAAGAGTTAATGAAAAGCATGTATTGGCCAGAAAATGCCACTCAGTTTTAGAATTCTCCTACAGGTATTTTATGTGATCACTGAATTCATCTTTTGAATTACTGGAATTTGGAACTCAGAGTCCCCTAGGTTAGAGTTTGGAGGAAACACACAAAACATACGTATACATTTTTCTCAAGCAAAGTGATTTTAATGGACTATTTTCCAAAAATCCAAAAAATAATTTCAGTAAATCATGCAAACAATAAATTTACTGTGAATATGTTAATGGGCAAAAGAATCTGTGCATGTGTGTCCATCTGCATATGTCAGCAGGTACATTTCAGTTGTTTTCTTCACTTTTAAAATTTGGGTGCAAATGACATCATATATAATTTACAATTTATGATGACTTTTTGGTGAATTTATTTATTTAGTTAATATATTTAATTTCTGCTCAACATTTTTTAAATGGGTTAAATAAAGCCCGTTTTAATCAGAGACACAGGCAGAAAAACTCCATCATTTTAAAAGTATAGCACAAAGTTATAAGAGAGAACACAATTGCAGCATTGGTATTCAGCTGGCAAAATACATTATTTCCAAAATCCAGTATAAAGTCAAATGACATATAACATGCATAATTAGGTAACATACAAAATCCAGGAATAACCATTTCTACAAGAACATGTACAAATGCTATGGAAAATAATACATTACTGGGTTTTATTCTAAATTTTGTTATGATAGCAGTATTTCTGATATTTTTTTTGGTTAGTTTGTTCCAAATTCCTTTGTCTTGATTGTGAAATTATTCTTGCTCATATAACTTGAGATTTGCTATTTATGTCATCAAATGTTTTTCAGAGGATTTAAGGCTTCTAGATAGGAACCATTCCAAAAATGAACACAAGTGTTGCACTGGCACGCTACAGTACATTATAACATAAATGAAAAGAAAGAAAGAGCACCCAGTTTTGACTCCTTACCAAGTCGCTGTGATGGATCCTTGCTACAAAAGGCATGTAAATTTAGCAGTTCAGTGGCAGACTTGTTTAAGATTGATGTCATCTCCTACTGACATAGAAAAAGAGAGAAACCCATATAAAAGTTTAGTAAACAACAGTGCTGTGAACAATTTTCACATTGATCTAGGAAGATGGTAGTTCCACGGGCAATGCAAGCAGTGTGATGTGACTCCACTTCTTTACAATGTAGTCACTGTAATAGTGTACTGACAAGGACTCAAGTAATAACCATGTGTGGTTGTTGTTGTTGTCTTTCGGCTTTTCCCGGTTAGGGGTCACCACAGCGGAACTCCGGTCTGCTAATGATTGGCAGTAGATTTTCATGAACGTCGAGGTAAATAGGTGAAATAATAATTATTATTAAATAATAGTTTTCTGGTGGCCACGGTGGTGCAGTGGTTAGCATTGCCACCTCACAGCAAGAGGTTCTCTGGTTCGATCCTCGGCTGGGGTGCCTTCTGTGCGGAGTCTGCATGTCCTCCCTGTGGTCGCATGGGTTTCCTCCGGGTGCTCCGGTTTCCTCCCACATCCCAAAGACATGCTGCAGGTGGATTGGATACTCTAAATTGGCCCTAGGTGTGCGTGTGAGTGTGCCTTCTGTGGAAGGTTGGGTGCCGGGCTGGCAACTCGACACCGTAAAACTCCACTGCCAATTAATGTGCGGACAAGGTGATCCGCTGTGGCGACCCCTAACTGGGAAAAAGCCGAAAGAAGAAGATTAAATAATAGTTTTCTACCTTATAGCTTGGAAGATCTGGGATTTGGTTCTGACTTCTATCTATAGTCAGCGTAGAGTTTATGTCCTTTTGTCTGAGTAACTGTGGATGCTTCCCCAGTACATAAATACCACTTGAACTGGATATTCTTAATCATCTACATATTGAAGCATAGTGTGGCAGATCTCGGTAAATTTTTTGTGAAATTGTAATAATACCTTTTTTTGGGTACAGAATGTGCAAATAAAACTGTTAGTTTAGACAAGTAGTCTTTCTTTAAGAAAATAGAGGCACTTTTGTTATTATAGCCAGAGATGGTTGCTTTAAGAGTCAAGAGAAATGTTGCTGTATTATATGGAGCATGTTTATTTAATGAAACAAGTAATACTATATAAAAGGAGGGTTAAGATAAATCCATGCAGGGTATTGTTTACCTTTCTTTTAGAGGTAATTTGATGTCTGCAGCAGTGGTTCGAGAAGAGAAAGCAGACTGAAGACAAGGAGGAAGATAACAGAAATAAGCTGGAGATTGTTCCTGTTATAGGAGTCAAGAAGTGAGAACTTCCCAAAGGGTTATAAGAGTACTGAGAAAGAGAAAGAGAGAGAGGAAGAGGAAGAGGAAGAGGAAGAAAGGGAAACCAGCTGAAAGGAACTGCATACCAGGAAAATGGAACTGTATTGAAGACACTTGCTATGACTTTTGTTAATTCATGAGATTTTTGTTGTGGGAAGAACCTACATGTTTTTATGTTTTTGTATAATAAGCTATGCTGTTTTTCTAAGATTGGTATCTCAGCTACCTTTAAAATGACCAGTGTGTGTGTGTGTGTGTGTGTGTGTGTGTGTGTGTGTGTGTGTGTGTGTGTGTGTGTGTGTGTGTGTGTGTGTGTGTGTGTGTGTGTGTGTGTGTGTGTGTGTGTGTGTGTGTGTGTGTGTGTGTGTGTGTGTGTTTGAACAGAGTTGTGGTTAAAACTGGCCCATGAAGAATTACCTAACCTCTTTGGTTATTATAGATGAATTGCAAATAAAGTTAATTTAAGTATTTAAATTACAGTGTTGTTTTTAAATGCCACTAGTTAAAATCTCTTCTCTGGTATATAAACTAATCATGGTTATACACGAGCAAATGCAAAAAAATGACTAATTGCTCATTTTATTAAGAATAGTATTGTGAAAATGTGTAGAATATCATGATTATATGACATATTGCACTCATGCATCTTCAGAAATGTCATTGTCAGCTGTACTTTTTTAAAAGTAGGCCTTAAAGCTTCTTCTGTGAATTGTCAACTTCCACAAAGTTGATGATTCAAAATGTCAAAAATAAAACCCAAAACGCAGAAGGAGAAAATATTAACTTTAAGTATTTTTGCACAGAGTAAGCCCCCACTCCCAAATTCATATATACCATCTCTGTGATTACACCAACTTGAAGAAAGGAAAAACTCCCAAAAGAAGTGAATCATTGCTGGCTCACACTTGAAACCATGCCAACAATGATGTAGAAAAGGGTTTGATGCAATGCTTCAGCATGATCATCATCAGCAGCCCCCTTTTTCCCATTTTTCTACATGTGGTTGGGGTATTGTGTTAATTGTCACCATCTGTCTCTATTCACCGACAAACTCCTGCCTTCTGCGACACTCATTTCTGACTGTCACAGATCTTCTTTCACACAATCCACCCACCTCTTTGCTGGATGTCCTCGTTTCCTCTTACCTTCTTCCTGTCTGTTCGTCATCTTCTTCACCAGATTGTCTTCTGCTTTTCTGCACATGCCCAAACCACCGTAATATGTTCTATTTGATCTTTTCTGCAATTGGAGCTACTTTGGCTTCTGTTCTTATGTCCTTGTTTCTTTGTCTATCCCACAGTGTGCATCATGCCAACCTTCTCAGGCACTTCATTTCCATCTCTTCTAGCTTTCTTATCTGCTCCGCCTTTACTGCCCAGGTTTCTGTACCATACAGTAGTCCAACAAAATGGTGAATGACCAGTATGAAAAAGCAGACCACAATAAAACTTATAAAACAAATAAACATCAAAAACATAAACATCTGTATTTGTTATTTAAATTTTATTGTGTATCCTTGTATAATACTTGCAATAGCTTGTTTAACATATTAGGATGGGGTAAGAAATGAATTTGTAAATATGTTTGTTTCTAATTTTCATCTATGATTTATTAGTAGTAATATATTTTATATAGGTGTCCATCTAATTTTTAAATATTTTATTTATAAATTATTTATTGTTGCATACTTGTTTTTTTTAAGTATTTGAAAGTTAATTTTATGTTTGTCAGATTTTAGGCTCTAAAGCTATAATATGTAATGTTTTTGAACACTGTCTCTTTAAATATGGAGAAGAGGAAACATTGTGGCTTCAGCAGAGGTTATTTAATGGCTAAGTTGGGTGTAGTCTGTTTATATTTATCTGAGGAAGTTGCAGAAGGTACCAGGATGAAAGCGCTAGTATCTCAATTTATTCAATGATATTTTTTATTGTTTTTAAGTGTGAGTTTGTTAATAAAACCTTTTAAAGGAACTTTTATCCGTGGTAGACTTGCTGCTACTTTTTCTGCTGGTTGTTCACTATTTTGTTGGATTACTAGTTCATCTTGTGTGTCTCTGGCTGGTTTTCTGTACCATACAGTAGTACTGGACACACCACTGTCTTGTACACCTTACATTTCAGCCTCTTTGGCATTCTTCTGTCATAGACTACTTCTGAGACTCAATGCCAGTTGACTGCAGCCACTTTGATTCTAGCTTTGACCTCTTCATTCAGACTTCTCTTCTCCTCAACCACCCCTTCCAGACACTTGAAGCTCTTTACCTGTTCCACTATCTTCCCTTCTATCGCATTTCGCAGCTTCTTCTGACTTCCCCAGTTTGCTGCCATTACCACTGTTTTATCTGTGTACAGCTACATCCCATGTGCCTTCAGTTTTGTATTCCATTTCCCCATCCTTTGTTGAAGTTCTTGCTCATAGTCTGCCTGTAATGCCACATCATGTACATACAGCAATTTTGTTGATCTGTCCTCTCCAACCTGTTTGCTAATGTAATCCATCACCAGTATGAACAGCAGTGGGCTCAGAGCTGTACACTGATGCACATCTATTCCCACTGGGAACCCCTCTGTGAGGCCAAACAGTGTTTGTACTTGAGTTTTTGGGTCTTTGTACATAGTCTGCACTAACTCTCCCAATGTTTCTGGGACTTCAAACCACCACAGTACTGCCAAAATCAGTATTTCATGGGACCTTGGCATATGTTTTCACCATGTCTAGGAATGCCCAGTTGGACTGTTTCCTCATTTCTAGCTTCTTCTCAACTGTCTGTCTCACTGCAAACATCAGGTCAGTTTTGTTGCATCCTGATCTGAATCCAAACTGCTCATGCCCATCTTACTGTCTACTACTCTGTTTATCAATCACTCTCTCAAGAACTTCCATGCAATGCGATAAGGAGTTTGATGCCTCTGTACAGCTGGGGTTGTCCCCTTTGTTCTTGTACACTGGCATGACTATACCTATTCGCCAGTCATCTGGGATATGTCTTTTTCTCCACACTGCTATGAGTTCACTCTGGAGCCATTTCTCCCCTAGCTCACCTATCATCTTTATCTTATCTGCTGTGACCTTATCTGAGCCTGCTGCTTTCCCTGACTTCATATTCCTTAAAGCTATCCTTCTTCTCTTCTCATCGTAGACTATTTCTGAGGCAATACAGCTTCTGTGGGGTTTTCTTCATTCAGAAGCTGCTGGGAATACTCCTTCCATCTGCCTTTAATGTTCTGTGGATTGGTGAGCAGGATGTTGCTGGCATCCCTTATGAAAGGTGTCTGACTATCTTCTTTATCTTTGTCTTTGCCTTGCAACCTGATATAGTTTCTTTGTGCCACCTAGTGAGTCACTTTCCAGAAGCTGGTAGAGGGCTTCCAACATCCTTTTCTTTGCTATTGCAACTCCTTTCTTACCTTCTTTGTTAGCCAGCTGGTATTCCTTCCTAGCCTGGTCAGTCTTTTCTATATCCCACTTTTTTCTGCACTCCTTCTTTCTTTTGATGACTTCCTGGACTTCTACATTCCGCCACCAGCTTTCCTTATGTACTTTTTTGGCATACCTGGCTCAGCCACATATCAGTTCTGTAGTCCTCACACATGCTGTTTTGAGACGCTGCATTTCTTCCTGAACTCTACCTATTTCCTCCTTTTCTTGAGGTGCTAGAGCCCTGAGTAATTCCTTGAACTGTTGTGCTTTCTCTCCAGTCAACTTACAGGTCTTCAGCCTGGTCTCTGTTGACCTTAGAGCCTTCTCTGACCACTGCCTGGCTTGCACTTTGTGACAACCAATGTTTTATGCTATGGGCCAACTGTTTCACTGAGGATGATTTTGCAGTCATTGATTCTACCCTAGTGCCTTTTCCTTACTAGGAGGAGGACATCTCTTGCTGAACCACTATCAAACCATTTGCCAGACAGAAGTCTAGAATAGCCTCTCCTTCTTTATTCCTGTTGCACCACCCATGTGGACCCAGACAGTCCTCATATCCTGTTTTGCCTGTCCTGATATGTGCATTCAAGTGTCCCATTATCACCACCAGCTCCTGTTTTCCTGTGTTGTCTAGTAGGTCCTGCAATTGTTGTCTGAATGTATTCTTTTCCTCACTATCACAACCCTGCTGTGGGCCTTAGGTTGAGATTATGAATACTACCCTATTATTACACTGGAGTCTGATTGCCATGAGTCTATCACTAATTCTGATGATATCCCTCACTGCCTTCTGATGAATCTCTCTCACCATAATTCCCTGTCCCCCTCCTGAATAGTTGACTCTGGATCCCAAGCCAAGTGGCTTCAATGCACTTCCCTTCCATCTTGTATCTTGGATACATAGGATGTCAGCCTCCTTCATATCATCATGTCATCCTCTTCCAAGCTGCATCCTGTCAGTGAATGTTCATTGAAGTGTGGCAGTTCCCAGTTCATGTTTGGCAGGTTGATTGATTTTAAGTGCAACTTTCATCTCAGCAGAACTATCCCAGGTAATGCAGGCTGGCAACTAGATAACAGATGACCAATAGCTTAGTGTCCCAAGTGGGTACACACAAGCACACACTGACCAATAGGGGCACATACGCTCCTCCCACCATTAGCATGGGTCCCTGGCATAGGACGGAGTAGGCCAAGTCCTCAACCCACTTATCACCAGTAACTACCCATGTCCATTTTGGTGACATTAGTCAACATGACCAAATCACCTAGAGCCATATGTTACACTGTTGAGTGGCTAGCCCTGCTATACAGTTTGTGGTTCATATTCTCCTATCTTGAGGATACTGTGCATGACAGTAGACAATAGATGCCCGAAGCAGTTGGTCTGTACAACTCTTACAAGGTACTATGTAGAATCTGTGCTGCTGACCACAGCACCAGTCATTGGTGAGTTTGAAATTGAAATAACTCAGCATGTTTTTTCCAGAGGTGTGAGGAACCCCACAGATACACAGGGAGAACATGCAAACTGCAAACAGGCATTGGTTGGAGGTCAGAATCAAACCTTCTACATTGTGCATGGGAGGCAAAGACCTCACAGCAAAAGGTTTGCCGGTTTGATTCTTGGCTGGGGTGTCTTCTGTGCGGAGTCTGCATGTCCTCCCTGTATTTGCATGGGTGTGCAGAGTCTGCATGTCCTCCCTGCATTTGTGTGGGTTTCCTCCGGGTGCTCCACTTTCCTCCCACGTTACAAAGACATGCATCTGGAGCATTTCTCCCTGGGCCACTGCTCAAAATTAGCTTTGTTCCAAGTTAGACTTTCCCAGTAAACAAATGTTAAATAATGCTTGTCTGTGTTTTTTTCTGAGGGCAAATGTTGCTTGAGGTATCTCACCTCAACAGCTAAAGAAGATTTGTTCATAATGCATAAAGTCAGCAGGACAAAACTGTTTCCATGAAAGTGAAGCCAGAAGTAATGAGAGTGCAATGACTTCAGAATCAGATCAACTAAAAACACAACCTGGCATTTTTTCTGCTGCTGTAAATACTTATTTGTTTCCTTTATTGCAAACCATAACTCATTTGCTTTTGATGACATTAAACAAGAACACTTTGATCTGTAAAAAAGACTTCTCTTATATAAAGAATGATTATGCAACCATTTTGTTTTTCATACTCCATTGTTGTGTGTATTTTTTTTTTTTTTTGTACTCCAGTGTTAATAAGTATAAATTATCTTCAAAATCCATTAACATGCTGGCATACTGGAGAAATGTGTTTAGGGCCATTTTTCCAGCTTAACTAAAAAGTGAATGAATGGAGTCATTTATAAAAACACTGATAAAGTACTCAGTCTTTTTCAGCTACAGTAGAATAAATATAATATGACTTCAGCTTTTAATTTCCTTGCAAAGGTTATTATTTGTTTGGGTATTTCCATTAGCAGTATTTCCATTTTACGAACATCACCCCAACAGGATGTTTGAGATACTGAAAAGGAAAATGCCATGGGCTTATCCATTTATAAGACAATAAACTGTTTTAGATGTATTAGTGCATATAATATTAAAGGGTACCTTGGTAAGCCTGACTTGAATATTCTGTATTAATTCATTACATTAATTTTGACCAGTTTCAGTAGCTGTTACATCAATATTGTACATCTGTTCAAAATATACATTAAACAAAAATATCAAATTAAGCATGTTTATTCTGACTGTTTGATTTTTGATCCAGATCTTCTATGTAATGGAAACACTAACATGCACTGTCTGAAGTTCGGTTTGAATAAACAAATATGAAAGCCTTTTCCATTTAAAAATCCAGAATGCTTAAGATTTAATGTATGTGTGTGTTGTTAGAACCTGCATTACTTACTAATTGTCAGTTGTACATATAGACTGATTTCATAACAATTCTAACATTTAAGTTTGTCCTAAGGTCAGTTCAAAAAGTACAGTTTAGAGACACAAAATGATATGCATTCCTCTTGCTCAAAATTTATGGTAGACTATAAATTAAAAGAAATAATAACATCCTGTGTGCAATACAGTATTTTCTTAATGTGCTTTGTCAGATTTATTCTGCTGCAGTTCCCTAGGTAGATTAAGGACCCTTGAGGCTGTTTCTTCAACTAAGCCACAGCTCTTAAAGTAAAGCCTCTTATTCTCAGGGCTTCTGCTTTCTTTGCTCTCCACATGATTAGACAGTAAGAATATAATATCTTTCAGTGCATCTGTCATTTCAGTTCCCATCATTCTTTCTTGGCAGCCATTTCTGGCAGCACCCCACGTCTGGACAGTAACAACCCAACCTGCTCTGCATAAATCTTTAGCCTAATTACGTCCTATAATTCCTTATCAATTAAACCTACGATCTTCATTGTGTAGAGCTATATTTATATTCCTTTCTTCCTCCTATAATGCCGAGGACTAATACCCAATAATATGCTATACACACTTCAGAGTGAAGAGAGGCATGACAGACACCAGCTGCTGTCATATTCAGCCATTAGAGTGCCTGACCTGTTGGATGCAGAAATTATTAAACCATGTGTTATTTACTCAGATCACCAGCTTCAGTCAGAATTGAACCACTGAACAGTGACAGGGACTACAGACAATGACATGATTACATGCAATTACCACGTACTTAAAAAAGAGAAAAAAGTTTTCAAACAGCACTGCTGCTTATACATTTTAATATAAATGACTAAGAATGTATTAAGTAATGTTAATAGTCTGATGCCCATTATAAAATGTGTCCCAGGATTCTAATTGTTCAGTATTCACTTATTTTTATAACAGGGTAGGTTTATGTCAGCTGTACCCTTTTAAAGTAAGATTGTTTTAAGCTGTGATAAATCTATAAATCAACACATTCAAGCTAAACAGTGCAAGGGTTTATGACTGTAGTACTAACGTTGAAAGTATGTCATTTCTATTTGTATCATGACATAAACAAACATTCGACCAACATGTATCTACTGTTGTGAGGAAGTCTTTCTGTATTGCTCAGCTGTACTCTGCCCTATTCAGGTCTGTCATTGAGTATAATACCTTCTTTGGTATCTACTTACCAAGACATATGGAACAATTAGAGCAATCACAGGGGATCCTCATGAAGAGAAAACAGGGACTAAACCATATGACCTATAAGGATCACCTCAAACCACTATTGCTACATTCCGTTTCTTATAGACTATTAAGAGGTGAGCTGTGTCTGACCAATAAGGCATCCTCTGACCTTATACTTATAAACCCACTGCACATATATAAGTCAAATGTATTAGAAATACCCACTCCAGAAATCTTAAACTCTTCTGCAAGATAAACAGAATGGCTTGGAGCAGCAGGTACATATCTCAGAGGATACCACTACTCTGAAACAGACTTCTATCCATACAAAACAAAGGTCATCCTGTTATTATTCAAACACAACTTAGATCAATGGATGAGAATAAAGAAATGCACTCTGTGACTGTCCCCTGTACTATTAATGGACAGAGGCAGCACCTAAATGGCCTATCCTACATCAGGATCCCCTTTCAATACTCAGTGGCATGAGGCCAGAAACATTCATTCACAAATAGGAAGTATAGAAATAAAAAAACATGGTAAAAGCAATTTGAACAAATAATGGGATAACAAGGCTAGGCATAAAGTGTCACTTCTTGCCAGTTAGCCAAATATTTACTTATGAACCTACAAACCTAAGCAGTTTATTTATTATACATAGGGGATATGAGTGAGTACTTCTGCAAAAGAAAGCTATGTTCTTAGATAATTTTTCATTAACTCAGATCGGCACTATAAATTAAATTCAGTTTTTAAACAAAGTTCTGCAGTAGCAGTTTATTTAACCAACCAACCAAAGAAAAAAGTGAGTAAAAGGAAACAAAGTAGCCAGACATCAGTAACTTCTTATATCTGCAGCACATGGGGTTAGAATCTACAATCTTTTGGTTCAGAGATGGATGTGCTATCAACGGTACCATACTGACACTGTTTTAGTGTTATACTAACTAGTTGTTATCAGGAGTGATTCATTTTACATACTTTGTTTTAATATGTAAAGCTGCTGCTTTGAAACTAATTTTAGGCACCAGACAGTAGACAGGTAAATAGCACAAGGTGAGCTCATTATAATTAATATCATAGGTAAATACTAGGCTATCAGTCTGCAGATAATTACAACCATAGTCAATAAACAGAGGTTAGAATCAAACAATGTACTTTAGCTCTGTGAGATATAGACCATAACCATTATGCCAACCCAACCCCTTAAAATTGTAGTAATCAATAGTGCCCACTGATTAACCATTCACTGAGAAGGTGACAGCTGAAAATATGGTACATTCAGTTCACTCAGCAATATGGATATACCCGTACAATACATGCCAAGCCGCAAGTACATTCCAAGATACTTTTAAAGTCAGCACCTGAGTGGAGGTTATAAGGGTATAAGCAACTGTGCTATGTCTTTGCCATACTGCACACAGTAAGAAGGGAAAATAAAACATGGGTGGCTGAAAGACCAGTCGCTAAAAATTATCATTTAGGTATATGAATTTGCTACATTAAAAAAAATATGTGTTATTCCAGAGTCCATTCTGATTGTTTTTCAGTTAGCTGATAGGCAAAAAAAAAAATATGTAATAAAGCATTTGTCTCACTTCTCACTGATTTTTTTTTACCACAGAAATCATGTTTAAGGCTGATGTGCTAAATGAATAAAGCCATTTTAATCTCCTCTGGGATTTCAAGTGTGTTTCATAATGTTTAACGGTTGTGTACCATTGCTTGCCCCTATTTTCAGAGACGGTGCCACTTTTTATTAATTTGTCCGTTATTCTATGTTTATAATTTATATACATTTCACCAAGTGCCCTGATGCTAAATGTATCGAAACTAAAGAAGACCAGATTTGTGTAAAGTTGAGATCATTACTACTGTACCAACTAAACATATTTAGACCACCTTGGAGAGCTTAGAAATCTTATACAGAAATGAGGATGTTCCCCAGTTTGCAGTTATAAATCCAGATGGTTATTCAGAGTTCATTGCCTACATTTATATCTGAGAAGAAAACTCCCAAAAGGAGTGATCCTAGTTCACAGCCTTTGCAAAACTGGTAACCCCCACTGGTATGACAAGTATTACCATTACTACCCTATCCTGTGTCTGGATGCTTAACTACCCGCTGAGCTATGTATGAATTAGCATGTAATGATTTTAGTTTGGCATACCTTTCCCCTATACATCACAGTGCTCAGTACCTTAGTAAGGTCAAGATAAACAGCGTACAATGTCAGTCCTCCATGAGATGCTGCTGTTACCTCTATAACAAATGCCACAAGATTCAAAATGCGTGATCTCTCCTTAAGAAGCATGAGTGTTCCATATTTAAGAGAGATAGGTCCCTGTATTTTTGGATAAATTCTACTATGGCTGTCTTTGTGATTTTACATAGAAAGCCTGCCAGGCAGGTGGATGTAAAAGTGACTGCTATCCACTTTCTGAACTGATACCACTATAACCTGCCAGTATAGATTCGATAAGTGTCCATGTACTACAGTTTTATTTAACATGATTAATAGGGCATTAGTTAAATTTTCTTTGACTCTGTGTAGAAAGTCACCAATTATGTTGTCTGGTAATATGGATAGAGGTTTG
This sequence comes from Protopterus annectens, assembly GCF_019279795.1. Classification (NCBI taxonomy): domain Eukaryota; kingdom Metazoa; phylum Chordata; order Ceratodontiformes; family Protopteridae; genus Protopterus; species Protopterus annectens. The sequence continues at coordinate 223,463,026 of NC_056734.1, read as the reverse complement.
TATTTAAATTTCTTAAAAGATTAATAATAATGTACTTATATTCAATATTTACAGTGTTATTGATATACAGTACATTCAATTTTGGACAGTTGTTTTGTGACATGCAGTGTAATTTATAATATAAAGCTTTATGATGCTAGGCATAGGTTGTAAGGTGCTGCAGACTAAAAAACTTAATTCATGGAGGATAAAGTACAGCCATTATATGAAGCTGAAGAAATAAGGAGTTTAGTACTGATCTGAAGCTGGGCAGGTGAAAAGTTGTTTCAGATTTCAGCTGGAAGTTCCAAACAGATAAGGCATTTTTTTTAAAATACTGTCTCATTTCAGCACAGTGAGAATGGGGAAGTATTGCAGACAAAATAGTTAAAGTACTATTATTATTATTATTATTATTATTATTATTATTATTATTATTATTATTATTATTATGTAATAAAATATGGATGATGTGTTTAACTGTAGTTAGCCAAAAAATTAAAAATGTATAAAGTTAGTTAATTTTAGCCAAAGACAATATAACAAAGTTGTGCTTGTCCAACAATGTCAACTGCAGAACATTGACTGCCTGTAGTATGAAGACTTCAATTGTGACCACCTAATATTATTGAAAAGGGTCTCTTACTTGCTCCTTTTCAAAAGGTGCAGTTTACTTTGATATAGTGCATTTAGAAGTAGGTGGTAGCAGTGCTGGAGCAGGCCCCCTCCAAAAATGCTTAAAAATGTTCCATTTCACAATTTTAGATGCTCCTAATTTTGGCCATGAAAATTAAAATAGCTTCAAAGCCACAGAAGCCTGCATCAGGGTCTGGGCAGGCAGGTACCTCTGTATGAAAAACATTTACAAATACAAGTGCTGTCAAAGGGTATGATTAAGGGAAACATAACACTGAATAGATTGTGGTAATCTTAAGCAGGGAATATATAATAGTCATAAAATGTTTATAAGCAGGAAAGACAGAGGGACTGGAGGTAAATATAAAGAGACAATTCATGAACATCATAAACAATTGATTTGTTTCATGTCTACCTTTATAACAACATTTATAACTGGATGCTCCCTTTGATATAGTGTGGAAAATGTGTGAATGAAGGATCTTTGAACAGAACAATGCAGTCAGTTTTCAATGATCAGCATTAAAGCACAGACTCTGAAGGTGCAGAAAGTGTTAGTGTATTTTATTTATGTCTAAAGAATCATGCAGTCATACTGGAAAAAAATACATTTCAGGTAGAGTCAACAGTATGCACTGCAGTATCTTACTCCTAAAACATAACTTTTTTTAGTAATAACTATATAGCAATGACAGAAAATACTACAGAGCAAATATTTCTTAGAGTATTTCTTGCCAATAATGAGGGAGTCCAGCTTTTCCCCTAATGGACTTCACTATATCTCAGCTCTGCTTGATATACAAAGTCATGAGGAGCATAACAGAGGGAAATGATCATAATATTGCACTGCAATGAAAGAATGTATGCTACATAAATATAAATATAATGCACTATCAGCAAGCTAGAAATAAGCAACAACAATGCATAGACCAGCAGTGTGTGATGTTCCCTGTTTATTGGCATACTCCAAAAAGCAATCAACTAATGCAGACAGTAGTCTTTTATAGTATATTGTGATGTGGTGCTGCACCAGCAAAATTAATCAGATGGTAATCTCATACAGATCTGCAAGGGACAAGAACCATTAAACAGCCCATTATTTGGATACGGATATTGCACCAGGATAAAAAAGCTAAAACAAAACAAACAAAAAAGCATATAACAGTATATAAGAAAAAGCTCAGTCCATAGACTTTATTAATAATAATAATAATAATAATAATAATAATAATATAGATATGCTGTTCAACAGAGGCACTTTATAATGCATCTAAAATGTTATAATGTAACCTACAATGTTCAGACCACCATAATTTCAGAGAAGGCCTAAGTAAATAATTTCCAGTGACTGTAACCAAACAGCATAAGTAGTAGCATGCAAAGGATATGCTGGCACATACAGCCATGACATGTAGCGCTAATGAGTGGCATGATTAAAACATACAAAGATATGGAACCATGACCATGTATAGCTGGTGCACAGCATGCCCAGAAGATGCTGGAAAACAGAACTGTGCACATGTACAAGAGCTGCACAGTGTATACAGAACATGCTACAATGTAAAACCATGTGCATGCAAAATGTGTTAGGATGTAGAAACCTACTTACATACTAGTTTGTACAGGACACACTAAGATACATAACCAGTCATACAGACAATTCACACAACTGGTACATAGCATGCTCAGGAGGTGATAAGATATCAGACCATGCTCATGTGATAGCATATACAGGAAATGCTAGGGGGAGTGAACTATAGCCATGTACAACTGGTGCACTGCATGTATAGTACATGACAGGATACAAAACAAGGCATACATACAACTTGCTCAATGCACATATAGGACATGCTACTATGCAGAATTAATATTCATCAACAGTTATGGCACATCATGCCCAGGATATTCTATCATACCAAACCATATCTTTATGCTAGCATGAACAACAAGTGTACAACATAATACACAGGACATTTTATATTACAGAACTATGTACAAAAACTGGATAGGATAAGTATCATTTATAGTATATTATATTATATTATATTATATTATATTATATTATATTATATTATATTATATTATATTATATTATATTATATTATAACTACCTTTATTCTTGTTCTTCTCCCCCTTGTACTATCACTAGTATAAAATAATAAAAACAGTCTGTTTAACCTTGTTTATAGTAGGCCTTTCATGTAGGCCTTGTATTTTCTTGGCATAGTTGACATGTTCTTTTCTGTTACAGCTACCTTTTTATAGGTACTCCTTATCTTACCATTGTTAGAAGCTGTTATTTCCTTCCTTTTCTTTTCTAGGTTTCTACCATGTTGGATAAGACAACCAGATTTTAAAAAAATGTACCTCCTGTAAGCACAAGATCTGTAATCCCAATGCCTAGCAGCAGTGTGTATATTGTTTGGACTCTGCCCATTTGGAAGTTGAGTGCAAGATCTGTGTGGTGTTCAACCACCATGCATTGGTTGTACACTGCAATAAGTTATTCCTCAAGAATTTGTTGCTACCTACCTCTTCATTTTCTGCTGGAGTTCCCCATCCTTCCAAGAAGTCTCATGAGAAGACTAAGGGGATTCATCAACCAAGGGCAAAGAGGGTAGGAAACAACCCCCAGATCATTCTCTCTCCTCAGTTTTGGGTTTGGCTGCACCTGCAAAGATTGCTAAACCATCAGATCTGTCTGGTTCATCAGACAGGACAAGATCAAAGTCTAAACCCCTGGCTCACTGCTCCACCATTTTACTTCCAGAGTTGATTCCTTCTGAGATTCATTCACTATTCCTACAAGAGTTCCTGAGAAAGACTTCCAGGCCAGCCTCTGTCTCATTGTCTCTCAGGTTTTCTATGAGAGACAGGATAATGAGAAAGTTTCTCCAGCCCCAGATTCGGTTGGGAATTGTACCAGCTCCATCTCCGATCAGACCCATGAGCTTGCCATCGGCTGTACACAAATCCAGCCTTCGGTTTTGGAGCCATCGGACTCAAGAGTCCCAAGTCTTTCTACATCACATTAGAAGGCTTGGCCTTCTTTGGCTGCATCTATGTCTGATCCAGTCATTTCTGACTTTGCCAGAGCAGGAGGGATCTCAGAGCCCAAGTGTCAGCACCGGATATGGCAGGTAAGGGTTGACTCTGGTGCCCTCAGAGCAATCCCTATCTCTAGGTGCCTCAGAGCTGGACTGCTCAGCTCTGAATTCTGCCTTGAGGAAAAGTCAGGGTGATGCTCTAAGCCATCCTGGGCAGTCATTTTCGGCTCCTGCCAGGGTGGCCTTTGCTTCTCCTATGCCTTCTGCCTTCGAGATATTACAGTGATCCTTCTCTGCCACTGTGGATAAGAGATACTTGGCCTCCTTGAATCCACCCTTTCTACAATTGCCTGCCATGGTCTCAAAGTCTCCACATCCTGTCACATAGGGGCAGCCAGTCCATGCAAACATTGAGACAGTCCTCATTCAGGACTCACACTTCTGAGTCCTCTCCAGAGCCTCCTCAGAAGTGTACATGCAAGAGGAGGCACTTAGATTCCCCACAGGAATCTGGACAGAAGACACTGACTTTCATGAAGGGAAAGTGTCCCCCAGATCACCCTATAAGGATGTCTCTTTTGGTGAAATACTTGAGCTTTTGGGACAGAATGGTGCTTAGTCTTCTGACTCCTCTTCCCAAGAGGAGTCCGTGTTTCTTGAGGCTTCTGGAGCCAGGTCAACTACGTCTTGGATAGCCCCACAGGTGGATGAGATGATAGAGTTCATTTCCCACCAGGTCTGAAAGGGTTCAGATGCCATGGAGTCATTTTCCTAAACGACCTGAAAAGCATCCGGTTGCACCTAAGGATCAGGCCCACTGGAGCAAGGGTCCCCCAGTAGATGTAATTATGGTAGCAGTGGCCGCCGAGAAAGAACTTACTAAACAGAGTTCTACTATCCATCTCCTTTACAGACAGTCCAGGGGATTGCATATGATTGGGAAGCACCTGTATATCTCAGTGACCTTCGCTCTAAGGACACTGAACTATTTGGCACGTATCCCAAGATCAAAAAGTTTTCCAATGCCCTCTCTGGGTCCATCTCTGTGCAGGACAAAGACCGTTTCTTCACAACTGGCCACCCTATAGTCCCTATTGAATGCCTCTATGAGACTCATTATTCATGCCTCAGAAGGTGCTTTGAGAGATGCTGGCTCAGATATAGCTGTGATATGGCATGCCTGGATGTGCCTCTGTGACTTTGTGGAAGCTTTTAAGTCATCGTTCATCAATGCTCACTTTGATGAATCTACTTTATTTGGCCCCAAGGTTAAAGAAACCCTATCCAGGAGTAAACAAGATAGGAAGACCTTATCTGCAGCAGTGGTTCATTTTTCTCCACCTCAAAGGACCTTTTCCTGGAATCAGAGAGGTGGTAGGAAAATGTGGTTCTGGATGTTGCAAGGATCTTCCAAAACTCTTATAGGGATATGTCCCCCATGGCAGATGAGGATCTCCAATAATAAATAAATTACCTTCCTCGTGGAAGAGATGGCCTGAAAAATTAGGGTTTTAGAGGTCCCTTCTCTGAGAAACCCTATCAGTGCCTCTGAAACATTGCCTGACTACTGCACTCTGGAGACATTTGGGATAAGCTTATCCATGCATCCACAAACCTAGATAGCCACCACCAAAGACATTTGGGTGCAGAGGATTATTTCCAAAGGTTATTACATTCCCTTTTCCCTATAATCAATCTACAAAACTTCTCAGCATTCCATCCAGTCAGAAAAAAGCAGCAACCATAGAAATACAAAAGCTGCTGGCTAAACAAGCCATCTAATTGGTCCCCCCAAACCAACAAAGATTCAGAGCTTTCTCAAGGTTCTTTTTGGTCCCAAAGAAAAATGGGGACCTGAGATCTAGCTTGGATTTCAGAAGTTTAAATCAATATGTCAAACTCTTCAAGTTCTGAATGGTCATGGTTCAGTCCATTTTGCTAGGTTTGCACAAGGATGATTGAATGTGCTCAATAGATCTCCAGGATGCAAACTATTACATCAAAATTGACAAGACATCCAGGAGGCTTTTTTCACTTACAGCTGGGAGCCAGTCATTACAAATTCATAGCTCTGCCCTTTGGTCTTACCACAGCCCCTAGGATGTTCACCAAATGCATGAAAGTGGTCGAAGCTCACATAAGATTGCTGAGATTCTGAGTGTTTCCATACCTCAACAACTGGCTCATCTCTGTTCCCACCAAGCCTCTACTGAATCAAGCAAGGGACTACTTGCTCAAGCTATGTCTTTATCTAGGCATTACAATGGACTACATTAAGTCCCAACTCTCCCTCACTTAAGTTTTTGAGTTCATTGGTACTCGTATGAGCAGAGAGACTCAAATGTCAAGCCTACCTTACTCAAGAGTAAATACAGAGTCAAGCATCTCACATCTTCTCTCTTCCCTCCCTGCTGGCAAGGTTGGTTTTAGAACTAATGGGTTCTGTGGCAGCTTCCATAACTCTAATACCACTAGCAAGATAATACATGAGGGTACTACAATGAACGCTTGCGGTATAGTGGTCTATCAGATTACACCCCCTTTCTGTTGCAATACAATTTAAATTTGCAAAGAACACATTACCTGGTGGATCACTGCAAGAGAAGTATCTCAGGGTTGCCCTTTATCCTTCCACCACCCACAGCCACAGTAGCTATGGATTCCTATCAACTAGGGTGGGGGGCATTGCATGGTAAGGACAGTTCAAGGCACTTGGTCCTGTTAGAGGACAATCTTCACATCAATGTCCTGAAAATGAGAGCAGTTCTGTTAGCATTTCAGGATGGTCTCTGGGTATGAGTGCCATTCAGTCAGGCAATATGTCCATTGTCTGGTACAAGAACAAGCAGGGGGGATCCAGGTCTACCCCTTATGTTGAGAGGCAGTGAGAGTTTGGCAGTGGGCGATTACTTCCAGCTGCTTTCTTTTGGCAACACATATCCCAGGAGAGTCCAATGTACTAGCAGACAAATTGAGCAGGTCCATCTTACTCCCTCACAATGTGGTCTCTCAACCCTATGGTGGAGGAAACAATTTTTCCATCAATGAGGCCAACCAAGCTGCAGTCTCTTTGCTTTTCCTGTCAACTCCAAGTGCAGCAGGTACTTTGACCTAATCCCCCCAGAGGGGAAGTCACCAAGAGACTCTCTAGTCCATGACTGGCCCCCTGTGCTTCTGTATGCTTTTCCTCCTACACCTCTGATTCCCAAATTTCTACAGAAGTTTTCTCACTGAAAGTGCAAAGTAATCCTCATTGTTCCATTTTGGCCTCAACAAACATGGTTCCCCTTTCTGTGGCCTTATCTTGTGAACCCTCCTTGGGTGTTGGATCCAAGCCAAGATCTTTTTTCTAACTCATCAGGAATAGCTCACCCAGACATTTGGGCCTTTAAATTTACTGCATGGTTTCCCCTCTTCCAATGATGGCTGGACTGCCTAGGTTTTCAACTCCAAACACATATTCATATCCTCTCAGAAGGATTCTATGAGAAAGGTATATAAGAGTAAATGGAAAAGATTCTCCCACTGGGCTGTCCAGAGGCAACTAGTGCCTTTTTCAACACCCATTCCAGCTATTCTAGATTTTCTTATTCCATATCTAACAGTGGTGCTAGTTTATCTATCATAAAGATTCAACTTGCAGCTATCTTCAGTTATCATGTAGGACACAACCTCTTTGGTCTCATCTAGATTATGTAAAACCTTTCTAAAAGGTACCATATTACTTTGAACCCCTACTAAGGACCCTACTCCACCTTGGGATTTAAATATACTTCTTCAAGCCTGACCCAATCCCCATTTGAACCAACTAGCAAGACAGACTTTAAAAGTTTGTCTTGAAAAACAATTTTTCTAGAGGTGATCACATTGGCCAGGTGCTGACTTTGTGGGCATATGGGTGAAGTTCTTGACTAGGCTTATAAGGGCTTCTGGGCCAGTAGCCTAGTATCGTCCTTTGAACCTATGAACCTATGGCCAGATGAGTATCAGCCTCCAGACCCCCTCTGTTAAAGCCACCATATCTGACAGGGTGTCTCTGCGCTAATCTTTCTTTTGTATGTAAGGTAACCTCAGAAACAGCTGTGAATCAATTTATCATCCTCCTTGTTTTCTGTCCACATTTTTCCATTAAGGAGAGCACATGCTGCATCTTTTGGATCTGCATAGGCAACTTTGATTCTATATCTACTGAGCAAAACATTTCAGAAAATCAAACCAAGTGTTTATTTATTTTTCCAAAGCTAAACTGGGCAAATCTTCCTCAAAGGTGACTTTAGCCAAGTAGCTAAAGTAAAAGTTTGACTATTTAACTGCCATCTCCACAGCATGTTTCCTTATAGGCAACATTTACAGCCTCCTTTTCTGCTGACAATATCTCCAGGGTTTCACTC